>NC_134643.1:50546220-50846220 GCF_030463565.1 Pelecanus crispus
AAGAGGTTCATACTGTTATTTAAATGGATTGCTTCTTAAAGTGCATTAATTGTGAAATCACATCACTGTACCTCCAAATAGCTAAAAGAGAAGCCACAAGCTAGGCAGAAAAAGATATGTTATTTTAGACAAGACAGAAATGTTAATTAAGAACTCTTACATGCTGAAGTTGAGAGGAAATATCCTCATGTCCTATCCTCTGAACAGGAGCAATTGCCCTGACAGATTTTTGAAAACTTTACCCAGAAACAGCATTGTACTAGCTATAAAAAAATTTAATATCTCTCTCTATTTCATTTCCAGGTATTAAGAGTTATTATATAGAGAATTAAATGGCATATTGCCTAGAAGTACTGAAAATCCAATCTCTATATATAAAAAATTACAAAAACAACTCATGCCAAATAAGTTATGCAAGTACTTGTCTGGCTAAATTTCTCAAAACCTAAACTGATTCTATCCCAGGTTGCTTTCCAAATGGATATGATCTGGGGGCCAAACTAGATCTTCTGCTCATGATAGATGGCAGTCATTTACCTATTACTTTTATTATTAATTAAATCTTTTGAATTTTATGGCTCAAAATGTCCTTTTTCTTGCTTTTAGATCCGTATTACTTCAACTCAAGGTCAAAAGGAAAAAGTGATTCTTCTATTCCACTTCAATTATAACAATAATTTTCCTGATTGACTGAGATATTGATTTTCCCATAGCTATTTGAAGGTAGCAGATTTATATATCTATGTATACACACACACATATACACACGCAAATATACACACACACACATATATATACGTGTTTGTACATACACATACACACACAGAGATGCAGAAACTGGGAAGATTTTTTAAAGTAAAGAGACTGGCTTTGTACTCAGTTTCTACTAAACATCAGTAAAACCTGCACATCTGAAATCCAATTTGTACCTTTGAAAGATCTTCTCCATAAAGATCATCTTCAGAGTTAATATTGAATAGAATAATCCTGTAGCCTCATTGATAGAAAGAAAAGGAGCTTAGATTCTGCTTCAGCACTTATGCCATAAAATTCCTATGCCTTACTGGAAAAGAAAAATGAAACAAATTGTGTTCCATTTGCTGTGTTTTCTCTTTTGTCCATATAACAATAATATCTGTATCACTGATGTCCATGTCTTTTAGGTTCCCATAGTTTTGTCCTAATTGCAGTAATACATCTCAAAACATTCAATACAAGAGAAATGGGGGCATAAACATGACTATTAGGTCATGGTTCTCTTACAATTTTTTAGAAGAGGAGAGGAGGGGGAGACATTTAGTGTTAATTAATTAATCTTGTACTTTAAGAATAAAAAGTAAAATTATGGGAATAGATAAGGAGTCAATCTGTTATTATTTTTCAACGGTAAATCACTATGAATTGCATTTTATAATGAAAACATAATACAGTTGTAGTAATTTCGTGAGAACTGAGATAGCATTTAACAACAAAATATCTTTGCTAAAATATCTTGGTTTGCAGCTGAAAAATAAGCAATTGTACTTTTCTGAAAAGGGAGACAGTTCTTATCTGATGGCTTCAACTATTAATCTCCTCTTGATACTGAAGTCTGGACATCTTTTCTTCCCTAGGACAATGTTCTTTAGTTGCCCAAGGTCAAAATGGCTCCTGTCTACACCACAGACTGTTCTCATGGTGTTTTTCAATCCTTCTGTATGCACACGGCATTGTCCATCTGTCCTAATCCTCTAGCTACTTCATGCTACGTCCTCTCTTTCAACTTGGTCTTTTCTGCCTTCAATCCTCCTTTAGGTATCATTTTTCCAAGCGTTTAAAATTCTTCCTTCTGCAGTTCCTCACTACTGTTTTCTTAACATTCCTCCCTACTTCTCCCATCTTTTCTATCCCTTCTCTGAAACCAAACCAAGTTCTGGTCCCCTTGTAGATGGACTCCTGTCCCCATCCACACAGTCTTCCTGTCCCTGTTTCCCACTTCTGCACAGAAAACTCTGTTATTGCCTCCAACCTACCAATGTCATGCTTCAATCCATGTTGATGACTCAACCTTTCTTGCTATGTCCTTACTTCATGTCAAGCATGTACAAGCTGTCTTGGTCTCTCCGCTTCCTGGCTCTTGAATTTCCACTTGAATTTCCTCATCTGGCACTGAATCTGCACTTGTTTTCCCTTATGGAAAGCAGTATTTTTATCATACTGCTTTATTTATCACACTTTCTTCTTATAGCCTCCAATTTCTTTCCCTACTTATAATTTGTCCTGTTCCAGAACACCTGAGTCTTCTCTTCTGTTTTCCTTTGCTCCAAGCTGCTGTTAACTAGGCCAGACTAATCCCACCTAATTTTAGCTGTCTAAAAGCTAGCATGCAGCCTGAGCTGTTCAGCCTACTTTTATTATTCTGAACTTGAGAAAGAAAGATAAGCAGTTTCAGAGACAGATTCATAACGCTTATGTATCTCAGTTTGGGAGGATATCTGGAAAGGTGATTCCTTTTCTATATTAACTATCAGAAGAGTTTACACAGCTAGATTAGATTACACAATTATTTTTAAATGGCTAAAATTAATCCTCCTAGTATACATTCCACTGTGGTTTCATGCCCTGACTTTTCCCCTTATGATCTCCCACACTTATTCCACACAGTTCTGTATAAAATAATATTTTCAATATCTAAATTAATAATTTTAAAGAAATTAATGACTAATTTCTCATGAGTCAAATTCTGTTTCTGATAATGTAATGGATTATCTTTTTTTATTGAAAACACCTTTTTGTTGTATTACCTTTGGCTTCTCACTGTTGTTATTTGGCTGGTGATCAGGATAGTTGAAAAGTATATCTGTCCCATAATGATGATGGTTTTAATTCAGCTTTGAATATACAGTTGTTAACCAGGAATAAAAAAAAAGGAAACAACCCACAAACAACAGAAAACTCAGTTGCTCAGTTACAGACAAGAAATATGAGTTATAAATAATTAGATCTGGAAGCCTTACTATTTGTTCAACATTATGACTTATTTGGATTAATACACAGTTCATGATATAATACACATACATCGTTTATAATACACAATTCATATAATATTAATGTTAACAAATTTAATAAAATACTATAAAATATAATGCATTACTATCTCTATAATTATCAATTAATATTAACATTAAATATTTAAACATACAAAACTTAAAAACTCTACAATCAATTTTCATATTAATATAAAAGGTCAGACATGGAAAATGGAAGAAGTGTTGCCATCTAGGTCAAAGACACATATCTGCTCTGAAGTCCAGAATGTAGATGGATTGATCTAAAGACATCTGGTGCATAATAGCAAAAGACACAAAATATATCATACTAAGATTATGGTGAACTGTTGAGCCAAGCAAGATGAAATAGACAGAACTTTTTGTAAAAAAGGAACAAAATTCTCTGAATCAGAGGACTGAGTGGTTTTACAGGGATGTTAAATGGGCATATGTTGGGACAGGAATTATGAAACTATTCAGCAGGTTCATGGAAAGAGCTGGGGATTTGATAGAAAAAGTAAAGGATGCAACAAAAGAATATTTTCTCCTCCTCACTACAGAGTAACAGACAAAGGCTGAATGCAGCTTGGGTGACGGTCATCCTGAATCACTGAGGTAGGACGAAAAATAAGGAAAAAGTGTAATAAACCCAGCAGACTTAAGAAGACAGATTTCAACAAACTTTGGGGAATTGGAAAGCAATATCCCCCTCAGAGAAAATCCAAGGCAAAAACAAGTAAAGGAGAGTTGACAGGTTATTAAGGAAATAATATTAAGTATAATTCCCAGCTATATTTTAGGAACTGGATGAAGTCATCCCAGGATTGAAGATGGATATTTTATAGATCTTGTAGAATGTGACTGAGGGTTCAAAAGATGGGGAAAAGGCAAACAGGTCCAACTTTTTCTTTTTAAGGGGGAGCTGGGAAAATTATACAGAGTCAACTAAACTGTAATTCATTGAAAAATACTGCAGCAAATAATTAAGCAAACTATGTATAAACTAATAGAATATGTAGGTAGATAGAATTTGACAGGAAAATGAGTAACTTCCAATATGATTTTGTCAAAAAATTTGACTCTTACTGTTTTAATTAGAAACACAACTAGTTTTGAATTTCTGCAATCTGTTACTGCATAGATATAATCTGTAGCGTCCAGAAAGACAACTACATCTGCCATTGGACAATATGGCATATTAACACAAATGACATTAAAAGTGACAATGTATTTATGTATGTGAATTAACAATTTAGTTCATTTCCTAATATTTACTGATCTACTCCCCAATACTATCAGCAGAACTGACACTATAGAGGAACTTTTTTGATTATCTAAATAAATTGCCCATCAATAGATGAGAGGAATTCAGACCATTTTTTTTCACCAATAATATACACTCCCAGAAAAGGCTAGAGTATGTTGGCAAAGGCAGAGAGAGAAAGTTTATTGGGCTAATTTAGTTGAGAAAGAAATGACAGTTCTCAGGGTTGTCTTACACTTTATGAGCAAAAGCACTTGGAGTAGATAAATGTGTATATCTTTGAATGCAAGAAAAACATGTGCATGGAAATTCCTTGCCTGTTAATGCAAGAAGTTAAGCATTTTGACTATAATCCACTGAAAGACAGCTGGGAGGGACACACACATTTATATAGTAAACCAGAACAATTGAAAAGAAATAATATATATAGTCTAATAAAAAGTTTGTATTACTGCCAAGAAGTAAATGTTTGTGCCAAAAATGTTCTGGAGCACAGCTACCAAAAAAAAAAAAAACCTGAAAGCATTATGAAACACACTAAATCTATACATAGAGGGGGCTTAGAGAAGAAAAAACGAGTATATTTATTCTTAGGGTTCAAGTATATCAAATCATTATGGTTATTTTATGCACAATAAGCAAGGCTCTGAGCATGCTGGCAAGCATTCAATGAAGCATTCATGTTGCTCAAGGAGCATGTTGGTCCTTAAATTCAGGAGAAAGGCTCAAAAAAACCATATTTAACTTGAGAGTCTGAAACAAGCTAAACATCTAAAATGACACAAAAACTTCCATGTATTGTTGGACATACCTTAATAATACTCCTGTCATGGCCAAGCCAACTCAGTTAGCTTCTGATGAAGGTGATTCAAGATACACAGAACAGGCATCCTGGGATCTGTCTTGAAAAAGATGAAAAGTGGGTTGCCATTGCTGCCATGTGGCTTTCAAATGAGAACCTCCATGAGGAAGCTGGAGGCCCTTAGGAAGCCTTCCTAGCCTGCAATTTCCAAAGCAGTACTCTAACCATCACGTTCTGGGGGTTGGATCGCGAATTTTTAGCTTTTCTCTTTAAGTTAGTCCATTGAGTGGTCAAAAATATCAAGACACAGGGATCCAGGAGGGGACCTGGAAACCAAAGACCAGTGACAAGGCATGATGATTGGGAGATGGAGCTGCCATTTTCTGAGAAGAGACTAAATGACTGGGGATCTGCTTCAGAGCAAAGAAGGCTGAGGGATGACAGACTGAGGTTTAAAATTTGTGAAGGCAGAGGGTAAGGTGAATGCAGAACTGTTGTTTACCAAATCCCACAATACTGGAACCAGAGGGTACTCAATGACACTAGTAGAAGTGAGCTTAAAATTTCTAGAAGAAAGTACTTCTTTACAGAGCAAGTATTGAACTTTTGGAACTTGCTGCCACAGGAGGATTTTTATGATCATCTATGAAAAAGGATTTCAGACACGTTCTCCTCCTTATTCCTTCTTGTTGGATAAAGGCTGGATAAAGCATCTTGGTGCTCAGACCCCTGATGCAGTAACCTAACCTTCCTCTGTCCAATTGCTGCATGGTGTCTTCAGCTCTTACCTTGACATTATAAATTCAATGACTAGGAGTGTGCTTTTATCTTTGAAGCATTACAGCACTACCTGCCACAGTGTGTGACAGTTTTTGTCCAGTATCTGCCTTTTTGCCTATGAGGATATGCAAGCAGGCACGTTAATTTATTTTCCAGGAAAGCAGTTTAGTTTATGTAGCGTTCTCAAGCTTCCCTGTGAAATAAGATGCAGCAAATAAGCTCACAACACTTGGGAAAGAGAGGTAAATCACAAATATGTGTGATAGGTGGCTTAATACAGGTGGCAGGGAGAGAAATAACTAGAAATTGTGATTTGCAAGCTACTCATTTTAGTAATGGTACTGTCTCAGATCATGGCAAGACTAAATGGGAATTCCTCTTCTACCATTAATAAAGCATTAGCTTCTAAGTATAATGCCTTTGGCTTTTGATGGAGTGTGAAGTTTATGGTTAACTTTCTTCATTGCTTCTCCCTTTATCACAATATACATTGAAGAGAGAATATAGCTTCAATTTTTTTGGCCTGCTAGCAGGAGAGGAAAAGTGACCTCTCAACTGATTTTGTTCTTTCATTATTGCTGATCCTAAACATACAAATCTGTGAGATGGACCCAAGCTGAAGAAATTTATGATTGTTTTCACAAGACAAGCAATTTTCCTTATTCGAATATCTTTTTCACAATTAATCATTGTTATAACAATTTCAGTTATGATTTTCAATTGTTGTTATGATCAAATATCTTGGAATTAAGGTCAATAATAAACTTCACAATAAAAATAATTATGATGGTAGTGTCAGGGCATCTTAAATTCCAATTTCAATTTTAATCAGCCCTTTGATAAAAACTGCATTGGTTTTAATGGCTGAAGAAGGGCAGAGAGAGGACTCAAGTATTCTGCACAGTAAAGAAATAATTAAGTAATAATGAAAATAGTATGATTGAAACCAATAGTTCTTTCTTCTACAAAGCCCTAGCTAGTAACATGGTGCGGGCTCACTTCATTTCCAGCTGCTAGATTTCACTAAAAGAAGCTAAAAATAAATTCAATACTTTCCTAAAATGACTTTCCCATGCAAGCAAGTGCTGCAGTTGCCATAGGGATGCTATAACATCACAAATGGGAAGCAGTTCACATAGTGGTAAATAAGCACACTGGTGGGCAAGTTGTCCATTTGAGCATGTCTCAAAGAATAAATCTCTAAGACTATTTTTTCTTTTTTCGGGGGGGGAGGAGGGGTTAAAAAAAAAAAAGAGCCATTGATTTAGTCTGCAATAGTGCAAATCACTGAGTGTAGGTTTTCACTGGCATGGACATCTGTGCAGATGCAAGACACATACTGCCTATGCTGAACGCTGCAGCACTTAACCTATAGGAGCTACACCTTTCATTGAAAAGGGGCAAAAATGTTGAAAATATCTGTGGATTCTGTGAAAATGAAAACATCATCACGTTCTTGCATTTACTATTTGTTCAGTGAGCCTGGAGCTGTCCAGCCCGTCCTTATTTTCCCTTCTCCCTTGCAATGCATTAAGGGACTGAATTCTGGTAGTACATTTTTTGCCTTATACTATTCAGTTATTTTGAAAGTCAGTACAAATAAACACAAAGTTGCCTAACAAATCAATGGACTTCCTTCCAAGGTTTCTTCATAATGTTCTACATCATAAAATTTCAAAGGTCAGATGATATAAATAAACAGTGACTTCACTGAAGTTGATACTACTGTCCTGACTTACAGCAAGTACTAATCTAGCCCCAGCACTCAAGCTTTTCAGTCTGTGCTCAACCCAGAATAGAAAGCAAATGGCTGGATAATAAATACCATGGAAACAAGAAAAAAACCCCAAATCCTATAAAGAATCAATTTGGGAAAAAAAGAAGAAAAACCAGATTGTCTGTAGTTAAAATAGAATTCACTGGATTCTGCAACAAGATCATTTAAATACAAAATATTATGATAGTTTCTAAATTTTTTTTGTACATGCCTTTGGTACATGTCTGAGGGCTTTTTCTTTTCAGGCTGACAGTTTTGCTAGTCTTACCAAGTCATTACCAATTTGCTGTTCTGAACCCAGTTTCAAAGTGGTTCCTTTCCCAGTCAGCTCTTTCCCATTTGCTTGATCAAGCTCTCTGAATTAGCTTCTCAAACACTGTTATGCCTCTGCTTTGAACCCATACTCACTTGTTTCCTCAGATAAATAGTTAAAGTGCAGGTTTCCCCCTGAACTGTGCCCTATCCACTTTGCAGTATGTGTATATACAGAGCAAGCAGAGTAGCTCAGGTTCGTCAAGGATGTTGACCAGTAAACATTCTCTCTGTTTACTCATTCCTGTCTGGGATTTAACCTACACTACATTTATGGTTTCATTTTACAATATTAGGCCCATAGCAGAGGACGAGTGCTTGAACATAACATCTACATTCCAAAGTAGTGCTCTATGAGCAGATCATGCCAGGTTTCATGTTAACCCCAGTATCAGGGCAGAATTAGAAGAATCATCCACCATCTTCCCTGATATACCTCAGTTAAACTAATATTATTTGGGACCATTTGGCTGGCTAAGTGCAGCAGATGCAAACAAGCCCTCTAGAGTTTGAATCACAATGCAAAAAGTAACCATACTAACTTGAAAATTTGAGATTTTTCCCCAACCTTTCTGTGTCCAGTGTTCAGAGCCTGGTGGTTAGGAGAGAGTGAGTCTTAACAAGTGGATTTCTAATTGGTACTTGGTTTATATAATAAAAGATTATTACCAGGGCTGCTAGAACCTCACAGACCAGGCTGGAGTTGGAGTAAGATATGAATCATCTCTCCAGCTTTTAAGAAAAAAGATTTGTGTATTGCACTAGTCACCTAGATTCCCTTTATGGTCAAGAGGGAGAAATTACATTAGATAGGCTGAACTAATCTGATTATTTTAGACATGTATTCAAGCATGACATAAATAAGGTGAACTGTGCTCTGGATATGCCTATTTATCTCCTTTGGTTATAGTGGAAATCTAGAATGAACAACTCAGATGTGTACATTTACATGACAGATGTCTACATTTGGGCAGACAAAAATCACCTTGGCTGCTCGTACTGTCTTTGCAAGCAGTCAGCATTCACTCTGAGCTTAGCTCACCTGCAAATGGCATGCTCCTTTGTATAAGACAATGGCAGAAACTGCCTTAGAAGGATCTCAGAAGCTTTACAGGCAACCACTCGTAGCAAGGGCATCTCTGGCATCTGGAGACTACAAAGTATGGCAGTGTCTACTCACACACCACGTGTGCTGGACGCACAGAGAGTGCTGCCGGTCCGCTCTGGGAATACCACCAGGGTTGCCTCTGGAGGGCAGGTAGCATTAATGAACAGGCATTGCAGTGTACATGGCAGGAGAGAGGCAATCCCACAGGTCTGTATGGGTATCCTTTTTGTCAGGATCTAGTGCCCTGTTTGTCACCTCTTACTCTCTTTCTCATTCCCCTGTTCATGTCCTTCTGCTTGAATAGCCAGTCATCCAGTGAGGGACGTTGTGCCTGTTGCTGATATAGTGACTCACTTGAGAGCTGCCAGTATGTTTCTCCATGAATACTTTGGTATTTTATACATGTTGGAATAGCATCAGCAGAAGAGCTGGAGAACACTTTCCTCTAGAACAGTCCATGATGTAGTCTTATCGGGCATGGAAAGGTAGGATTTCAAGGAAAAAAGGAACTCAATACTTGTCTCCCACCTTCTCTATTCTAAGCAGTGAGCTGTTGCTCAAAAGCAACAGCCCTCCTTTCTGCCCATACTTTAGTAAGATTGTGCTTTGTGTCTTTCATTTTATAACAAGTGGCTGGAAATGAAATATGCTGGAAATGACAGGAACAGTTGGTTTCAATATTTCTGAACTATTTCTTTCAACCCAACATGAACACTATTCAGAAAGGATTTTGTAAGTTTTGCTTTTGGCTAAAATTATAAGAAGATACTGACCTAAATATACAGTGATTATTGGTTGTCCCAGAAGTGCACTTTTCAATGAAAAAGGTACTTGAAAAAAATATGATCCAGCTGTCCTGTCCCTCTAATTGTCTAGTATGATGGCCTAATGGGCAATATGATCCAATATTTAGATAGAGGGTAGAGCTGAGTTTTATAGCATGGCAGAAGACTCCAGAGTGGACAGAAAAGCAGAACCCTTGTATAGACTAGTGTTTTGAAATGCCAGGAAGCATACTGCAGTGAGTGGTCCAAAAAGTCTCATGAAATTATGTGAAGCTCTTTCTGAGGTTGGATCCATTGAACAATCTTTGAAAGTAACAACAATCTGGAAGAAAAATAGTGTCCAGAAAGGTATCTGCTTCCATATTTTATTACATTTTTGTGTGTGTGTATATATATATAGTTTACATAGGTATATCTACTTATAGTTACATGTACAGTTTTTTATTAATCATGACTAGAAAATTTTGCCTTATGTAGTGCATGGTCTCTTTCTGTGTATATGTATGCATATGCACACACACACATATATGAATATATATATGAAGCATAAGAAAGATGGATTTTCCAGTTTTGACCAAATACACCAAATATATATGAAAGTACAGTACAGTACTGATTGTGTGTTAGAGTGGCCTTTGTAATGGTTTTTTGTGGTGTTTAAAGGGCACTCTGATTTGAAGGTTATGACTCAGGTGAGCCTTTTATATAACACAATAGAGAAGGGACAAGCCAGGAGAGACCTCTGTCAGATGCTTTCCCAAATGTCTCTAACAGCAGCGGCTGAGTATTCTCTCCTCTGGGGAGCACTGGTGCTGTTACATCTCCAGCTTTTGCTGACACAGTGACTTCTGTTTCCACTTTGTTGGCATGAAATGCAAGAAGGTGATTAGGAGAGGACAAAAATTTAAATATCAAATTAATGTTTCTTTTTTATTGTGTTTGTGTTAGTTTTTTACAAATAAATAGATAACTGAGTAGAAACACATTTTATCAGTTGAATATGCATGAGGGCATACCTCAATTTATAGTACTGTCTGTATCAAGGTATGACAGTGATACAGTTAGTGGCAACAAGGTAATTGCCCACTAAGGCTGGGTTACACACCCCAGTAGCAGAACTGAGAGAAAAAGCTCCTTTGAAATGGCAGAAGTGTGTCTGGTGGGATAGTGCAGTCACAGCAGGCTGTCCAAGCTGTGCAAGATGTGGAGGGATGAACCAGTTCTGCTGACAGCAAGCCCCCGCATCCTAATTCAGCCTCTAGCTAAAGTTCAGTCAAGTTCCTCCCCATTCCTGACATGTGAGGCATGAGAGTTTCTCATACTGAAGGTGATCACCGAGGAGGCTTCTGGACAGGACAAACTGCCAGTAGCTGCCCCATATTAACCCTTTCCACTACTGGATTTACTGACAAGCCGGCAAGCAGTGGAAATTTTTCTGCGCTCAGATAGACAGGAACAAACTCCTCACCTGGAAAACCTAATCCCTTCTCCTGTCAGGGCACTCTAGAGAACTGACTGTCAAAGTTTCCCCAATCTGAAATAATGTCAGGAGGACCCTACATTTTCATGAAGACATTTGCTTGTCCCCTTAGAGTTTATTTCTCCTCTCTCTCTGCCTCTTGTGCAATGTTTTTGCAAATGAATTAAATATTAAATTCTTGCCTTAGTATATATGGGAGCTGACAGATATACTGAGCCAGCAGTACTTGCCAGATATATTATATGCCAGCTATCCTACATCGGATACACGATGTTGGCAGGCATACCGTGCCAACTTCTGACAGCATACACTACGCCAGCTTCTGCAGCTTCTGACCAGGCCAGCTGTGGAATTACAGAAAGGCTAGACATGACATTGCAAGTCATGTAGTTTATCCCTCTGCCCAAAGACAAGATCATCTGCTTCTGAACCATTCCTGAAAGATGACCATCTTGCTGGTTCCTAAAACCAAGCAGTGATAGTAATTCCGCAATCCCAGGGTAAACTATTCCAGTAAATAACCATCAGACAGTTGGTATTGTTTTTTTATAATGTCTAATATAAATCTTCCTTGCTACAGTTTATGCTTATTACCTCTAGTTCTGTTCTGAGAGAACTAGGAGCGTAGTTTATGTTCTTCTTTGGCAGTTACCTTTAAAATATATGAAGACAGTTAGCCCATCTTTCCTCCCACAACTCAGTCATCTCTTTTATACACAATATGAACATACTTTCTCTGGTCCTTTTGTATAGGTCTTATTCTTTAGATTGCAGATCATTCTCATTGCACACCTCTGGACTCTTTATGAGAGTTAAAGTAACGGACAACCATTAAACAGTATCAACTCATGACTTTACTATAATCACAGAATCTAAAATGAAAGTGTGAGGGTGCATTGTTATTTCTTTCCAGAGACGTAAAATAGTCTTTCTTTTTTTCAATAAGACCATTTACTTCTGCTAACCTAAGACAATTGCTGAGGTGTGTTGAAGGCAGTACCACCTTAGGCTCTATTTTACTTGTAATTGCCATAGATGCAGTTGTATAGATATCCGCCAAATTCTCTGCAAGGAAGGCATGACCTCATTACACTGGGGAGAAAAGAGCACACATGGTCCCTTAATCTGGTAATAGATATCGATATCTCATTGATACTGTTTTACATGGAGGAAATGTATTTATTTGTGTTTGAAAAGATCACTGTGAGAAACAGCTGCAAAATTCAGACGTTGTTTGAGAACCCTTATTTGCCTGATCTGGTGCTGGAGGGCTGGGGCAAGTTCCTTGCAGGTCTCATGCTTCCTTAAGTTGACACTCTTTGAGCCACTTTTAGTTCACTGAGTGGTGATATCAGCCCATCAGACTGAAATAATTGTCATGCACCAAGAGGGGGAATCTGCAGAGACTGCAACATGGAAGAGGTTTTTCCACTCTGCTATTCAGGGTGCTAGCATACAGATCTCATCCCTGGTATTCAACTCTGACTTAAGGGAATGTTGTGGTTTAACCCCAGCCAGCAACTAAGCACCACACAAACACTTGCTCATCCTCCCCATCCCCGCTGGGATGGCGGAGAGAATCAGAAGGGCAAATGTAAGAAAAATCATGGATTGGGATAAGAATGGTTTAATAATTGAAATAAAATAAAACAATAATGATGATGATGATGACAAAAAAAAAAAATAATGATGTAAAAAATTGTAGTGAAAAGGAAAAAAACCAACAAAAAAAGAGAGGAACAAAACACAAGAAAAACCACTGATGCAACTGCTCACCACCCGCTGACTGATGCCCAGACAGTCCCCGAGCAGCAATAGCTGCCCCCTGGCCACGTCTCCCCAGTTTATATACTAAGCATGACATCATATGGTATAGAATACCCCTTTGGTCAGTTTGGGTCAGCTGTCTTGGCTGTGCCCCCTCCCAGCTTCTTGTGCACCTGGCAGAACATGGAAAGCTGAAAACATCCTTGACCAGCCTAAGCACTACATAGCGACAACTGAAACATCAGTGTGTTATCAACATTATTCTCATACTAAATCCAAAACACAGCACTGTGTCAGCTACCAGGAAGAAAATTAACTCTGTCCCAGCCGAAACCAGGACAGGGAGCAAGCACACAGTTTGAAATCTAGCCCCAAGTCCCTGTACCCTGCTGCAATAATAATGCAGATACAAACAGGAAGAGAGCATCTACCTGATATGGCTCTGTGATATGGCAGCATTTGGAGCAGCGGTTGAAAAAACAAAAAAACACGACAAGCCCCTGAGCTGAAGAAATCCTAATAGTGACCACAGTGTGTGGTACACACTGGAAGTGACACAGATACAGAGAGTGTATGTGTCTGCAGTTGGCAGGCTTTGCTGGTAGGTTTAGTAAAACTGGTTAGACATGCCAGGAGCCCTTACTGTGGGCTGTATTGCCATGCTGATGTCTCCTAACAGGAGAGCCATGATGAGAAGCAACAGGAGCATATACCCTTTTCCCACCACAAAGATGGAAAAGACACCTTTTAGGTGCTGAATATGAAATTTGTTTAGCTGTGTTTACTCTTCCCTTTGCAAAGCCAAGTAATTTGTTGAGTAGACATAAACAACAGGTGTGTTCTTGATATCTCTGCTACATGCAAGAAGGTCAAATGCTGTAAAAGCTCCAAATAATCCATACTACATATAATGTCCTGTGCCAAAGCACTGTAATAAAAGACTGATCTGTGCAGGGAGACACTTTATGTCTTTAGTCCCACTTGGACAGAAGCAAAAGATCTTTTCTTTCCTTATTTTTCCCCAAACTAAAATGTTTTTTGAGAGGTTGGTATATTTTTCAAACCTTCCCATCTTTAAAACAAAAACCTTAAAAACAAGAAAGGAGACAACACAAAATAAAAATTAATCCTTAATCAAAAGACCTAAATCTTGATTACTTTCTACTTTTTAGTTTTATTTTCCCAAGGTTTTTCCCTCCCCAGTTCCCCACTGGCCAACGCTGCTGGGTGAAATGATTTTTCAGCAAATACAGTTCACTTCTGGATTAACAGTGTCTCTTACCTTTATACAACAGTAAGGAGGGCAGCTTCTCATTGAAACATTTGTTCCTTGCAGATGTTCCCTGTCACAGCTCACTTTCCAATTCTGGGTGTGCTGAATCTTTCTTTCTTCCCTTTTGGTCTGTGTGATTAGTACCATTATTCAGATATATTTGGTACCCATTTCCTCTCCTTCTTTCTACATGTACTGTCGGGTGAGTGATGATTTGGGTGCCTCCATGAGAAGTTTATTCCCATCTCTTCATTTTAAGTCACGACCACTGGTCTTGTCAGACCGCAAAGCAATGTTTTTTCTGGGCTCTGCCTGACCGGCAATTCCAGGGTGCCATTTCATCACCTAAAGAACAGGGAGGCAAAATGGTCTGCATGAATTGAATCAACCTGGAGACAGGAAGTTTACATGAGTGCAGTGGATTGACATAGTGCTGGAGATTATGCTAGCCAATAAAAGAAAATCTTAACCGTCACCACTGTAAACTACAGACACATTCATATTTGATCAGTTGCTCTTTCGACTTATTACAGAGAGGTTATTCAAGCATGTCCTAAAGCTGCTGTACATTTACTGAGGAAATTGAGGAAATAACCTGCATATTTGTCTCTGACATAAATAACACAAAGTAAATCCCTACGAATCCCTTTTACCACATTGCTAAAATGAATTGGCTCATTTACTCCATATTTAAATTATTTGCCAAACCGACACCCACAAGGCATGACAACTGACACGAGTCACAGTATTTTTTATGACGGTAAGTCTTTTCTGCTGAAATGTAAGCTAATCAGTATAGTAGTATCTAATGATACTGAATACTGCTTTGCAGTGCTTCACCGTGCCTACAAAGAATCATTAGCAAACATGGAGTTTTAGACTTCATAAATAACATATCCTAAAAAAGAATTGGCTGTATTTAAACCAGCTTGCTTGAGAATAATAATTCATGGGACACAGAATTTCTTAGGGTTGTTCAAAATGGTGGTGCACTCAAACATTTGATAAACATTTGTCAGACTTCCAGTCTCTGCTTACTGCTTTTACATGTAAATATCCCAAATTATTTACAAGTTTGAACATATAAGAGATCACTGATAGCACCAACATTAGCCTTTGAGTTAGATTAGACTATAAAAACAATGTCCTAAATCCCAAATTCCAGCAAAAAAACCATTTCCCACAAGAGTATCCCATGCACAGGTCAAAGGAAACTGAAGGCTTGGGCACACAGAAAAAACATTGGCCACAGATTCCTTTTGCTGAGGGTGGCTCTAATCATTTCTGGGGAGCAGCAAGATGCCCATACCCAGCCAAATCTCTTCTTGGTACATTAGACATACCAGAAAAAATAAAGCCTCTGCATGAGGGTTAGGATTGCTAGGTACAATCCAATTTTAAGACAGTATAAATGGTTCCCATTAAAATAAAGAGTGAGGAAGCAGGAGCTTTGGGGAACAAAGAAAACCCAGCATACAAAGTAGCTCCATTATTCCCTCCTGTCAATTCTCCCTCACCTCAAAAAGAAGTTTTTCCCAGCAGACTTATGGACCCATATCAGGACTTTAAAACATCTCCTTATAACTGTCCTTGACCTTATTATGCTGGGAATTTTTACATACCCATCTTTCACATACATTTTTACTCCTTTGTGGCCTAAAACAGGCTGCAGAGGAGTTAGCTGCTCAGTTACACCTTTCCTGTGATTCCTTCCATCCCAGTGGAACAATTTTCTTCAGAAGCTGTGATCCCGCAAGAATTTCCTGATATGTTTCCCTTAATTCATTTTTGTGTAGCTTAGAGGAATTCGATAATTCACTAAAGCAACTCCAGACATTGTGGCATTTCTTATTAAGAAGCTGATGATGTGTTCAGCTCCATCCACTTCATAGCCAAGTACAACAGAAGTGTGACTGCTGCTCGCCTGCCCTCTGCTTTAGAGATGGGCATCTTCTGGACATCAAGGGAAGCGACTATTAGTACAAGAGTGTCTATGGGTGGGTCTCAGCCTCCTGTGCAGCCTGTTTGACCTTTAGTGGCATCTAGTGGCAAATGAGTTTGTAGGAAAAATCTTCACAACTAAATGTCAATTAAACCAGCGGAAACTGATTGCATCTTCATATGTGAAAGCAGGAAGAATGGAGCTTGTGATGTATCAGGACGGTGAGGACAGGTTGCTGGCTGCCAGGATGCCTTACTGGCCTAAACCAGTCTCCAGGTACTATTAAGCTGTGTGACTAAATCAGTTTCAGTGCTAATTTACAGAGCTTTTGATGAGAGTCTCTAATTATGGTTTGGAACAAGGACTGTAGGTAGTTAAGAAGTTAGCATTAGCCACCTTTTGCAAATCAAAGTGTTATTTTTGCTACTTTGTTGGTTGTAATGTCTTTGTTCCATAAAGCCATGTGAAACACCTTTTCTATAACAATGTGAGCGCCACTATCCTTAGAAATATTGCAACAGATCTTGATATTGTCTTAGCAGGAGAACTGAACCTCTCTTCCTAAATGAAATTCACTAGCATTTTGATTTTATCAGATGTCAAAATACTTTCTTCTCCTGTTTAGTATTAAAATATATATGGAGCAGTATGCTGTATTGTGACAACCTACAGTTCAGAGTCAAAAGATGTTTGTCTCATAAATATATGTTTCCATATTCAGGCACCATACTGATAAAAGTTGATAGATACCTCTAGCTCTGTTTGAAAAACAGTCTGCAATTTTTAAACTGCTATGTTTTTAATGTATTAGTTTTACACAAAAGTCACCTGTAGGGAAACAGAAGCAATTTAATAAGCACTGTAGATGAAGTAGTCTGCCCAAATGATTTTTTAAAAATAATTCCAAGTGTTAAAAATTCAAGCCAAAATATACATACAAAGAATTTCCATAGGAAGTACCTCCACAAGCGCAAAATGTCATGCATGAATTAATGTATGCATATCTGTTGTTATTCTGTAGCTCTATAGGGAGTGAGAAAATGGCTGTGAGTATAGCATTTACAATCCTTGAAATCTTCTGAAGAAAATTAGTATTTACATTATGAATCTCTTTACATTCATGTAACAAAAAAGAAGGTCTGATGCAAATTTTAGTATTGCTCATCATTTTGGCTGACTGAAAAGGTATTGTTTGAGGATGCTATTCAGCGAAATGTTTTCAATTAAACTCTGTCCTTTACTGAGATATTATCAGATTAGACCAACTTTGCATGGAAGCCTGGTAGAAAATGCAGGAGGAGATATTTTGGCCATTATATGTCTGCAAAATACTAGGTAGTCAAATATTTTAGCACAACTAAGATGACAAAAATACTGTAATATGCCATTCTGGGAGTCGTTGATAAAGTCCTTGCTTCTGTATTCTAGAAATGCCTGCTTTTACCTGGGAGCTGCCACTTCCTAAATGTGCCATAAAGCAGCACACCATAATCTCTTAGCTTTTTAAAAGAAGAAATGAGTATTATTTTAGCACATGGAACATGTCAATGAGTCACAATTCACTATTTAAGAAAGAAACAAGAAAACTTTCCTCAGTGGATTAATGAATGAGAGACATTAATACAGCAAGTCCTTCTTATTTCCTTTGGTGAGGGATATACACACATTCTGGCAGCCAATAAAGCTTGGGAGGCCAGAAAAAGTATTTGGGCCAGTTGAGTGTGTTTGTCTGCCAAATTAAATAATAGACCAGAGACACTGGAACAGGACTAGAGGATGTAGAAGATAAGTAAAAGCAGTGCCAGCTGAGAGGTCTAATGGTCTTACTGGAAAGTGGCTTGAACAGCTTGCAGCTGAGATGAGAGAAAAAGTCCATGTGGATAGAGAAACCCATCTGTCTCTGAATGCATTTTTCCACTTAGAGTTTAGGAAAGATGCAGAAATTATTTGGGTTCCTTGATTTGCATAGTGAAAGGAAAGTGGGAAAAGGTGGTTATGTTCTTCTGACACTGCATCATGCCTTCAGACCAGCTTTTGCTTAGTTCAAGAGAAAATCTTCTGATTGAAGAAGCATTAAAGCAGGTGCCTAGCTTCAAACAGCTCCCTATTAATAAAACTGAATGAATAGTGAGAAAATTATCTACAACACATAGCTGATTCTAGCAGTGAAGAAACTCTATCCAGATGAAACTGAATGGATATATAAAAGAAATGCTTTCTGTGGTTCAAGACATATTGACTGTACACCTGCAAAGTCCCAGAAAAATGTGTCCTCCAGAGGAGGTGAATTTAGAGGAAGAAAACCCTGCTGGAGTTACCCAGCATCCTGGAGTCATGAGACTACCTAAACCAAAAGGTAGAACCTCTAGTCATCTTCCAGTGTGCAATAAGCTGACAGCTGATCAGAGAGTTTATTATTTTCAGTGCAATGGTGGCCTTTAGAGAACTAACAGCTTCTAGCTAAAAGAGGACTGGTTGAACAATTTGGGTGTGATTCAAGCAATCAGTAAACAGTTGGCAGGTTTAGGAATGCTGTTTAATCTGAGGTGGATTTTGTTCTTAAAGGCTTATATTTTTCAGGCATGGTGCCCCAGCAGTCTAAGTGTACTGTATGCTTCTTTCCCTCCAAAAGCAAGAATAGACAAGATTGAAGGACAAGTGCTAACAAAGCTGAAATAATTTTTTAAATTTATAGAGTATCACCAGTGTAAGCCATGTTTGTCTAAAAGATGTGGCAATACAATGCGTTTGCCAAAATGCTTAAAATCTGAAACAAAGTTACATGTATATCCAACATGTTAAAGTAAAATATCTAAATAGTACAGTTTTGTTTTGTTTTGGTTTTTTTTAAATAATATTCAGGTCTAAACATAGTGGACTAAACAATTGTTGTTAAGGCAGATATAAAAGTCATGGCCAGATTTACATGAAAATATTTTAGGGAAGTTATTTGGAACATGGGTATAAGGAAAAGTTCTAGGCACTAGTGGACAATGGAACATGCTTCAACGAGAACAGCAGACAAAGAAGGAACAATCTAATCATCATTGCTGTCCTTATAGTCTCTACTGTGCTAACCCTGAGTCACAAGTAGGAAAAAACCCAAACATTTTTTCAAAGTAATTCCTTCCCTGAAGAATTTACCTACATAGTGAGAGAAAAAAAAAAAAAACAGGGATGAAATAAATATGCAGTGAGAAGGAAGGCAGAAGTATAAACCAACTAATGAACATTCTTGCTTGTTTTAAACTGATAGGAGCAGCAGGAGGGAGAGAAAGAAATTACTTTGGAATAGTGAAGAGCATTAAGAGAAAGGGAGGAAGTAAGAGATCAGTATGGATAGTATAGTGTAGGTAAGGACAAGTATAAGGAGCTTGAATGTGATATCAAAGGATAAGTGCAGCTGATCAAGGAATTCAAAGAGGAAATGATACTGTACTGTGTGCAAAAGGTCAGTTAAGATGGAGAATCTACAAAAAGCAGTCAACGAGAGGATATGATTATTAACAGAATCAAAACAACACAGATAGGGAGACAAGATTTTTTTGGTTTTCAAAACTCAATTTGATAACCTCTACAGGCTGTGCTCTGTGTGCTGAGCACTCTTACCATGGACAGACAAGAACATTAAGAAATTGTTGCTGCTACTCACTTGCAGAGAAACCAGCCCTCATTAAACACTTATTTGTTGAGACTTATTCCAAGGATGTACTCCATGCTCCAGGGTCTCTGAAAAAATTCTTAAAACAAGTATTACATTTATTAGCTATTCAGTTATTAAAGTCTTCAGACAAAGTAAGTCACAACTGCCTAATCACAGCGGGGCTATTGTGAAAACTAGATCAGATCAGCCTTGACTTCACCTAGCTGAATCTTGGAAATCCCAAAGATCTTCAAGAAACCTCCAGGGATGGAGATCCCACAACCTCTGTGATTGCCAGTGTTACACTCTCTTCCCAGGACAGGTTTTTCCTAATGTCCAGTTTGAGCCTTACTTATTCTCCTTCAGAAATGCCTATCAGTTCTCATAATTTATAACAGAAGGTAAAAAGTCCCTTCATTAAAGACAGTTTCAATGCCAAAAGACAAGTTCCATACATTCAGTTCACTTCTCATAGGCTGTTTCTACTGTTAGAGAAGCAGCAACAGCACTGAACCGGTCAACATCTTAGAGGGGAAAATCACACAAACATGCCTGACTATTTACACTGTTAATTTTATATTCAATATGTGCCACTATTTTACCATCACCTATGTTATGACAAAAATGGCACATAGTTCTTGCAGTCATGCTTTCCTCCATGATGCTAAACAGAGCTTTAACCTAACAGCAGAGCAGTGAAAAGCTTCTTGCTGCATGCAAGAGTAGAGGTCTGAGATTACACCTTACCCTGGATTCATGCTACAGGCTGCCCCCGTTATGAATGAGATTTTGGTCATTTGAGCTGGGGAATTGAAAGCAGCTGGATATAATGCTTACTTTATGTGCTGTTGGCTACAGATGTTGGCATTCCATAGCCATGCAACTTTCCTCTGTCCTTAGAGGAGCGCTTTTTGAGTGCTATAATGCCAGTAATAGGTGTATCCTCCTATGGTCACACTCCACGTTGTTCTTCAACCCATTCTTTCTTCTCCCCTCCCAATTAAACAGATTTCTCAGTTTTGGCAAATATAGTATAGACATGTATATTGGATGCCTGTGCTGCCTCTCACTTGCAATAGGAGCACTTTTCTCAATGATATTGTTTTGTTTGTCTCTGCTGGTTCAAACAGGAATGCAATTTTCTCCATATATCTGAGCAAGGAATCAGTCAGTACCAGCAACAGAGGGGCTGTCAGTCATTTAGCATGAGTCTTAGATCTTACAATTTTAAAATGCTGATCCCTTAATTAGTAGTCTTCATGTTTTTGGTTTTGTCTTTAATGAAATGAGCACTCTAATTCTGTTGCAGAATCATTCATGCAAGTCTGAATAAGCCTTTATATTTCCCTCACAAATTGGATGACCACAGCATTGGAACTACATTTGCGGTTTGTTTCTAATTTGTATTCTCTTGTCAATGTACATTTTCAAGTACAGAAGTAACTTTAAAAAGAGTAACTCTGCCTTAACATAACCATCTGCAGCAAAAGAGTAAGTGCTTGGCAACACTAACCAGTTCATAGAAGTTCTTACTAGATATAAATAATCCCATTTTCTGGCAGAGAAAGTCCTCACAGTGTGATCTTTAGTTAGAGAAAAGAAAACTTATGTTAGTTGGCACATCTAGCAGTATAATGTAGTTATTATTAAAAAAGTGACCATGTAAAAATGGCACCTTGTTAAATAGTGTAACAACTCTCTGTGTGTATTCTGGGGCAGATTGGCTTACACTGTTTAAAACAAAAACAAACTTTTATTGCTTTCTACTCCTGTTAACACTCCTGAGCCAACACATCCACACAGAGCAGCAAGAGGCCAGAGCCAAATACTGACTGAAGTGTTTTAGCAGGAACAAGGTGGACTTTAAATATGTAAGTCATTAGTACAGGTTAAAAAAATGGGGCTACTGTAGACCTACATTTCTAACAGAATCCTCTTTCTAACAGAAACCTCGATCACAGGGATTTTGAAGAACATGCTTGGAATTTCAAGACCTCTTGTGGTACTGGCAGCCTTGATGCTTCCCACCTGGCAGCTGCGTGACCAAAGCTCTCAGACGTACTCCCCTGTTGTGGGTACAGCTGAGATTTCTGGATGTGCACCCATCTGCTCAGAGACGCTCTGCATTTCTTCTCCACGTTGAGCCCTATGCTTCAGGGAAGATTCTTGTGGATTAGTGACACATGCTGCACAGTGGCTGCTTCTAGACCAGTGAATTAGATGTGCTCAGGACCGTTCTCTAGCACGGAGGCTATCGGAGAGAAATGTGCCTTATCCCTGCTCTTAACTCCATCCTCCTCCAGCTCATAGTCCCTGTGTTTCTCTGCAAGAAGATTCAAACGCCAAGCCATAGAAATGTACCCAAGACACAGACTGGATGGTGGGTGGTGTTCTCCACTCATTTTCTTGAAGCTGGGTTGTTGTATTCCAGCAGATGTAAAGACCATCAGGGCAGTGATATTACAGATTTGTGACAAGGTCTTTCTTTCATAGTCAGACGTCTCCAGTTCTTGATTTCAGGGTTGCCCATGCATTGTCAGTTAAGTAGTCCCTACACTAGGAAGAAAGAAACAGGCTCTATCCATAGTCTAGGACTGGTTTCTAAATCTTTCCACTACAGCTAAACCCATAGGCAATTGAGCAGGTTTTTTTCTCTTTTCAGGCATATGGTGTAAAGAAAGCTTACTATACCCCTATCCTTGTACAGATCATATGACTGTAGATGTGCTTGGAAACAACCACTGGGTTAGGGACTGATGGAGCAGGATGGCCCACATTTAGGTGCTTAGGTGGTCACCTGTGTAATGGCCATGGTGTTTTTGTTGGTGCCCACAATCAGGGGTTTAATCACCTAGGGAACATTGACACTGAAAACTGAAGTGCCTGTACCCTACAGCCACTCTTTGGGCTGGGTGAGAGGAAGGGGAGCTGAAGATGCATGCTTTGAAGACAGATGTCTGATTGTATTTGAATTTAATGGATCTGGGTTTTATCCATATTCTGGTTTAGCTAATTCATGCACAAAATTGTTATCTCCCCAAAATCAGTTGTTCACTTTTGTCTTGGAAGATAGTAATACATACAATGGAAAGAACCTCACTGCAGGTAGGTTTGTCCTTCTGCATAACAGTTAATAAAACATTCTTTTTACTTAAAAATTGCATTTGAACGAAAACATACCTGATCTACTGCTACTGACAGCCTGTTGTCTCCAAGACATAGAATTTATGCTTCTTCAGTGCACTAAAAATGCAGCAAACTTATTGTTTCCCCACCTTTTTAAAGTTTTCCACTGCGTTGCATCGCAAACTGTTTATGTAACAGAATTTTCTGTACCTGATGTCATTGAGATTTTTAGTCCTGCTTTACCAGAAATCTTAACTTCCTGGATTTCCTGGATTTTTTTTCAGTTATTATTGGTCCTAGCCCTGAATTATTTAGGTGATTAATATTAAAAAATAAATAGAATGAAAAGTAAATTAAGTATTTTGGTTTGCTACAGAATTACAATGTTTGTTTGCTCTTATTTGTTCATATCATATCTCTTCTACCAATAAACTGTATTGTTAATTCTACTATGCAAGGGGAAACTAATGTTTAAATGGCAAAACCTCTTATTTAACATTGCAACTAAAAAGGTACAGATAAAATTGAAAAATTCATATATTTCTCTAACCCCAAATTACAAATTTCCACTATAGCAACAATCAATGGCACCAGCCTTCTTGGGGATTTACTGTAAACCCTCTATGATACACTTTTAGGATGTTTCCTAACATTTTCAAAGGAGCCTTTGCAAAAGATATTTGGCCATTTAAGTTCTAATACCTGTTTCCAACTTCAAAAAGCTTTGGATTTTTTATTTTTCTGGAAGAAAAACACTATCCTGTGATTCACTGAAATCATCGCCACAGGTAATTTTTGTTATAAAAAATGTATGCCATGTAATTTATTTTTAAGCACTTTTAAAGGTCTACAGTGCTGACGCAGAGATAATGGTCAGTTGTAGGAGATGACATTTAAAGGAGCTTTTAGAGGACTGGTATGTCAACCTTGAATGTTACTATTATAAGTTATATTCCGGAAGGTTATTCTTACTTAAACGGTTAGAATAAACAATTACTTTGAGATAGCTCTAGCTATGAAAAATCTAGGTATGGAAAATCCTACCTGTGATGTCCAGGGGAGTATCTACTGGCATAGACTAGAAAAGTGCTACAGGCACATACATGAGAAGTCATATGTGGAAATATATTCTCTTTCCCCAAACATGGATTAGTCTTTAATGCACCAGGGAGATGACCAGTAAGCCACTCTGTGGCTATTTAACTTCAGTTTATTTGCCTTAGTATGATCAAATTTTAAAATTGTGCCTCTTTCCTTTAAATGGGTGAGAACAAATGTGAATGAAAGGTTTAAATAGTGCCAACTGAAAAATGAACTACCTGGGGACTGAAGGAATTTTTCTTTCTCTGAAGAATGCTGGTCCCACTGAGCCAAAAGTGATGCGTGTCCCTGATTTAACTAGAACCAGATTTCATCAGAGGCACAAAAATGACAACTCTAAGGCAGGTAAAGTGTAAATCTGGTTCCCACAGGTGTCCAGCTTCCATTGACAGAAGTAGAAGTTCAGCATTTGTAAAAGTCAGCCCTGAGTTATAACCCCATTTAAATCTGGAAAGTTCAACTGGAAATTTGGGTATGTCTACAATAACTAAGCAAAAGTTTTTCTTTTTTTCAAATGAGAACTTGCAGACCACATCTGTCTGGTTTTCCAATGCAGTACTGCTTTTGGAGTCACAGGTGAAATTCTGTGCTGTAGTGTTTGCAGAGCTCAGAGGAGCTGAGGGAATCCATTCCAACTGACTGGTAAAGGCTGCAGCTATTGACATACCGTCTGCCTTCCCAGCTACTTTATATCATTTGTTATGATATTCATTCATCTTAGCAGGTGCATTAGTGCCTAGCATTGCCGCTAACATTTAGGTGAGTCCTCAGATGCATTATGAAAAGATGGCATTTTTTACTGGTACTATTAAATATCTATAGTTAACATTCCTGAATCACTGCATTCTCTTTCCTTGTATCTTGGTCTTGTCGTACAGTGATTTTTTTTTTAACTCCCCATTGTTCTGATGTGATTTTTTGACTATGATACAAAACCTATCAGATGAGGTGCGGTGAAATTCTCCAAATCTTCCAAGATAGATTTTTATATCACACTTTTTATATTTACGATATGTTTAAGAGAATTCTGCAAGATTCCTAGTAAAGTTTTGTTAAAGACCCAATTCTGTCATAATTCTGTCTCCATAACTCCTACTTCTTGATAATGAGAGTTTTGAAGTGTGGATTAATGGCTAGAGCTGACCCCTATCCCTTGACAATGATGTCCTCCTTACAATAGCAGAGAACAGTCTTTCAATAAATGCTTGAATTCAAGACAGTTACTTAAAAAATAAGATTAGAAAGAACTATATATAGTGTTACCCACACAGGTGTCTAAAGGCATTTCTGAAGTCAAATAAATTGCCAGTAAACCCAGACTTGATCTTAAATTAGCTATTGGCATAACCCTCTGAGTCTGAGAGCTTTCTGCAAGGTGTTCCTGTGAATATTTATGTATCTACTCTGTAGTTCAGTAGTCATAAAGGTAAGACCTGTGGCACTGAGAATATCGTTAGAAGCTCTTTACTTCTAATATGGTGATTTTATTACAGATAAATTCTACTGGGGAGAACTTACAGGTTTGGACTGACCTTGAATGTAGCATGGGTTACAAGGGGAAGTTCAAGCAACTTGCTTTCACCATGCTTATTACAAAACAAGGAGAGTCTCTCTGTTTTTATGTATGACCTGAGGGCACTGACAGCTCCAGAGGAACCAGGATGGAGAAATTAACACAGTTTCTTCTCTGTAAAAATGAGCAAACTTGTATCAAACAAAGGGTTTCTACCGCCTTATATCCTTTAACATCCATTATCATGGCTAATTTAAGAAAGACGATAAGGAAAGGAAAATTCAGAGCAATATTTTCCTCATGGTGCAAGCTGTGCCATAAGTCTTGCAGAGCCTGCCTATTCACCACAGTGTTTATTAGCCATCAGTGGACCTTTCTTATATGCATTTGTTTCATCCTGTTCAATCCCATTTGTACTGATGGCAAAACATCCAGAGGCAGCAGGTTCCCCAGTTCCTTTACACAGAATCTGAAAAAAAGTACTTCCACTCTTTGCTTTTAACCTGATGACTCATGATTTCATTTAGTTCCCTCCAGTTCTGGTATTATGAGAAACAATGAAAAATCATTCAACATCTACCTTTTTTGCCATGCTTCTGTCATGTGTTTCTTTCACTTTCTGATTTCTAGGCTAAGTTTTAGCGAGTTTAGGCTCTGCTTTTGTAGAAAGAATCCTCTCCATTTTCTTTGATTCCTCCTGTTGCCTTCTGTATAATTTCTTTTATTATTCTGCTGTATTTTTTTTTGAGGTTGGATGACCAGAAAAATGCATGATAATTAAAAGCAATTTGCATCAGGAATTTGTAGAGCAATATAGCAGTTTCCTGTTTCATTTTTCTATTCTCTTCCTACTAATTCCTAGCATGCAGTTTTCCTTTTGACTAAGCACTGAGATGGAGATTTCAAAAACCTATGACTTACAGATCTATTCCTTCAGTGGTAGAAGTTCATTCAGAGTTCCTCTCCCTTTTTCGAGTGTCCTGGTTTCAGCTGGGATAGAGTTGATTTTCTTCCTAGTAGCTGGCGGTAGTGCTGTGGTTTGGATTTAGGATGAGAATATTGTTGATAACATACTGATGTTTTAGTTGTTGCTAGGTAGTGCTTACACTGGTCAAGGACATTTTCAGCTTCCCATGCTCTGCCAGGTGCACAAGAAACTGGGAAGGGGCACAGCCAAGACTGACCCAAACTGACCAAAGGGCTATTCCATACCATATGATGTCATGCTCAGTATATACTTGGGGGAGCTCGCTGATGGACTGTGACCACTGCTCGGGGACTGTCTGGGCATCAGTCAGCGGGTGGTGAGCAATTGCTTCGTGCATCACTTGTTTTATGTATTATTTTTTTTATTTTTTTATTATTTTTTTATTTTTTTTATTATTTTTTTATATATTATATATTTTATTATTATTACTATTATTACTAATTTCCCTTCCTTTTCTGTCCTATTAAACTGTCTTTATCTCAACCCATGAGTTTACTTTTTTCTTTTCTGATTCTCTCCTGCTTCTCACTGAGGAGAGAGAGAGTGAGCTGTGTGGTGTTTAGCTTCCTGCTGGGTTAAACCACAACAGTCCTTTTGGCACCCAATGTGGGGCACGAAGTATTCGAGATAATGACAGATCTGACCAGAGTGTGTTAAAACAAATTTGTGATAAGCACTCATTACACTAGTTTAATAGTGACTGGTCGCAATGTTGATTCATTTGCTCTCAGAGTTGTTGTGCTTGTTCTCAGAGTTGTGCTATGTAAAACCTTACTTGCCATATACACTCCCTATGGTGCTGTTTATCACCTCTTGGAGCTGGATTAAAGTTATCACTTTGCTGTACTGTGTAACACTGTTTTATGGTATAATAAAATTATTGGTCATGAGATTGTACTCAGCACTGCCGTCATTCCTGTACTTCGGGAGCTTCAGGAGCCATTTCTCAGAAACTATTAATAATGACACTTTTTACCTCTTCTCCTCGCAGAAACGATCTATTGAGGAGACAGCAGGGGGACATTTTCCCCTGCTCCTTTACTATCCATTTCTCCTTCAGGCTAGTTACAACACCTTTTGAGAACTTTGAATATCCTTGGGATATTCAAACCAGCATCCTCCTACTGCTCTGTCCCCATCAACCAGCAGAAAGGAAACACAAGTGTTCTTATTTGTGGGTTTTTGGAAAATGCATATTCCAAATTACAGTCTGATTGTAAGCACCTCTCTATCAAGTGACCTGGAAGAAGAACAATTTCAAATGGGGCCCTGAGCAACAACAAGCCTTTGAACAAATTAAACAGGACATAGTTCATGCAGTAGCTCTTGGGCCAGTCTGGGCAGGACAGGATGTAAAAAATGTGCTCTACACCTCAGCTGGGGAGAATGGCCCTACCTGGAACCTCTGGCAGAAAGCACCAGGGGAGACTCGAGGTTGACCCTTAGGGATTTGGAGTTGGGGATACAGAGGATCCAAGACCCGCTATACTCCAACTGAGAAAGAGATACTGGTAGCATACGAAGGGGTTTGAGCTGCTTTGGAAGTGGTTGGTACTGAAGCACAGCTCCTGCTGGCACCCTGACTGCTGGTGCTGGGCTGGATGTTCAGAGGGTCCCCTCTACACATCATGCAACTGATGCCACATGGAGTAAGTGGGTTGCACTAATCACACAATGGGCTCAAATAGGAACCCCAGTCACCCAGGACACACTGTGGCAAGATATTGCTGTCTGGGTAGAGAACCTGGCTGTAAAAGTTCATCACGTAGATGCCCACATACCCAACAGCTGGGCCACTGAAGAACATCAAAACAACCAGGAGGTGGATCAGGCTGTTAAGATTGAAGTGGCCCAGGTGCATCTGGACTGGTAACATAAGGGTGAATTATTTATGGCTCAGTGGACCCATGACACCTCAGTCCATCAAGGACGACATGCAACATATAGATGGGCTCACGATTAAGGGGTGAACTTAACCATGAACTTAACAATGGACAGTATTGCACAGGTTATTCATGAATGTGAAACATGCGCTGCAATTAAGCAAGCCAAGCAGTTAAATCCTCTCTGTTATGGAGGGCGATGGATGAAATATAAATATGGAGAGGCCTGGCAGATTGATTATATCACACTCCCACAAACCTGCCAAGGCAAGCGCTATGTGCTTACAATGGTGGAAACAATCACCGGCTGGCTGGAAACATAACCTGTACTCCATGTCACTGCCTGGAACACTATCCTGGGCCTTGAAAAGCAAGTCTTATGGTGACATGGCACCCCAGAAAAAACTGAGTCCGGCAATGGGACTCATTTCCAAAACAACCTCATAGACACCTGGGCCAAAGAGCATGGCACTGAGTGGGTATATATCACATCCCTGATCACGCACCAGCCTCCAGGAAAATTGAACAATACAATGGACTGGTAAATGCTATCCTGAGAGCAATGGGTGGTGGGACATTCAAACATTGGCTTATACATTTAGCAAAAGCCACCTGGTTAGTCAACACTAGGGGATCTGCCAATTGAGCTGGCCCTGCTGAATCAAAACTTTTATGTACTGTAGAAGGAGATGAAGTCCCTGTAGTGCACATAAAAAATATGCTGGGGAAGACAGTCTAGGTTACTCCCCCCTCAGGCAAAGGCAAGCCTGTCCATGGGATTGCTTTTGCTCAAGGACTTGGGTGCACTTAAACTGTCTTTATCTCAATGCACAAATTTTACTTCTTTTTTTTTCCAGTTCTCTTCCCCATCCCACTGGGGAGGGGGAGAGTGAGTGAACAGCTGTGTGGTGTTTAGCTGTCTGATGGGTTAAACCACAACATTGAGAATGAGCATTTATTGCTGTAATTTGTTACTTATTTTTCAACTGAGTATTGATCCACATGACAACTTCCTACTTTTCCACATGACAGCTTAGTTTCTTTAAAAACCATTGTAATAGTTCTTGGAAATCCAAGATGGGTTAGATGGGCAACCTTTTCCATGTGATTACTGACTCCTTGAAATAACTCATACCTCTCAAATTTGTGAGGCATAAATTTGCTGTTCAGATGTTAAATCTTCTCAATTATATTATGTTTATTTATTTTGTTACTAATATAATTTCTACTAATAGGCCTGGACTGAAATCCATATTCACTGGTTTGTGATACTCTCTATTCCTCTTTGAAGTCTTTTTTTTTTTTTTAAATTTGTGTTATCTTTGTTCCCTTCCCTCTGACAGGAGATGGCATAAGAGTAGATGATGGTAAAAGAAACTGTGAAACATATAATTCAGCAATTTTATATCTGGGCTTCTTTGGACCCCTTAGGTGGACATCATCTGGTCTTGCTGATTTGTTTTTATACATACTATGAACTGATTCCAAACTCCTTTCACCAACACCAGTCTTGCAACACAAGTGAGGTAAACCAGGTGGATTGATTCAAGATAGGTCTTTTTATGACTGTACCTGTCTCCCACGGAAGATTTGTCTCCCGTCCAAATCCACATGGGATAGTGAACCTCACATTGCCTGTTACTGCCTCTCATACCCAAGAGACACAATGTAGCCTATGGTAGCAAAAATCAGGTTACCATTTCACATATACCATAAAACCATCATTCACACCATGTGTCTGAAACAAATGATAAGTGAAAAAGGGCAATCCATATTTCTCATTTTAGTCGAAATTATTAATAAAGTGGACCACTGTGATAAAATGCTGTAGAACCACAAAGTAAAATGTTTAATCTACTATACATTTGTAAAGGCAGTCTACAAAGAGACTGAAAATAAGGGGTCTAAGCTTTTTTGCTTTTTTTTTTGTAATACATAGAAGAGGTCTGAAAACTGATACAGAAAAAAGGGACTCATTCTCTTGTTACATGTTAACAAAACAGGTTTAGGGAAGGCAGGGGGCAATGAGAAGTGTTTGGTTTTTCTATAATGAAAAATTCAGATTTTGTTTCTGCACATGTCTTTTTCCAGAGTTTCCAAAAAAAAAGTCAGTTCACCTAAGACAGACATGTGTGATTTTTCTTTGCATTGATGAAAACAATCTTGTCAGATTATTTCCTTTTAACACCTACGTACACATAAATACTTGGAAAAAAGAGTGTATGAACATCACTAATGACATCCCTTGTTCTCTCCCTTTCAGCTTTAATCAGCAAAGAGATGTGAATGTAGGTAAAGAAATTGTTAATGAATCTTTCCACAAAGCTGACATGACTTTACTGATATTTTTATGGTTTAACAATAGCAGAGAATGAAAGCCTTTAGAAGGGAAAAGCAAAAGCTCTTGCACAGTGTCTTTATCATAAAGAAACAAAGGTTACCTGTTAAAAGAAAAGAAAATTGGGTTATGTGCTCTTTAAGTATAAATATGTGACAGGTTCAAATAGCCATTTGAAAATAGTCTTCAAACAAATTTCCTGGTACTGTGCTATAACTTTTTTTTTTCTAGCTTAACAAAGCCTCTCAGTAAGAATTTGTAGAAAATTTGAACAAAGCCACAAGCTATTAACTACCGTTAAAAATAACCACTATCTTCAGAAAGTTCTTTGCTACTTCAGCTACAGATGGAACTTGCTGTTCCGGAAGGAACGTAAGAAGTAGTGTTGACTTAGAAACACATCAAAATCACTCTTAACCACAACATTTATCTAGGCCTAGTATCTCTATTATGCAAGAGGAGTTATATTGTTTTCTCTTTGTCTTCCTGTTCATGCTTCACACTTTTTTGTCCTCAGGATTAGTATTATGGCCATGACTGTGAAAGTATCCTGGAGACTTAAGACATGTTCCATGTTTCCCTTGGAGTAGTTCCTGTTGTTGGAGACACAAATAGTTACAGAGAATCTCTGTTGTTTTGGGTAGAAATTTGCTATAATTTGAAATGTAAATAAGTAAATACAGTAGTAGGCATAACGTCTGATTTTTAAAACTACATAATGCTAGGTTCTTCAAGGTAAGCAAAATTCCAGAATATTTCAAAAGCAGGCATTTAAAGTGAATGCAGAGTTATGACCTTTTGCTAATGACTTCTGCAGTAGGTACTGTCTCTTGGCTGCCATAAAATCTTACCTGTCTTTTCCCCTTCAGAGTAAGCTCATCATATAGAGAAGAAGTATTTCTAAGAAAACAGTAGCTGGTAAAACTATGAAGGTACTCACAGAAAACACCATTTTTCTGCTGCCATTTCCATAAAAAATTTCAGTAGTAAATACATTACTTCAGTTTAAGATAAGTATAGCTATGTTTATCATCCACTAATCTGAACAGTTGTATCTCTCTGACATCTGTTTAACAGACCTTTAATAAGACTTTGCATGAGTTGACAACCTTCATTCATGCATCACAGTGCAGGGCAGAGATCATGAGTTGAGTAGTTCTCATTCATCAGGTGCTGTGTTTTCTTACATGTTTACTAGCGCATAAATAAACCCTTTAAAATAAGTATGAATCAAATGAGACTTTTTTATTCCCTCTCATCTTCTCCCGTGTCTCACATTTGTTGCCCTTAATCTTTCCTTGGACCTCCTTTGCCAAACCATAGATAAATTGGAGCCGACACCTGTTGCCACATAATTATTGAGTTCAGCTGATCGACAGGAGTTGAGCTGATCCAGGAGTGCTTACAGCCAATGCAAAATATGTCACAAACTCACTCTCAGGTTGATCCCAGAAGATGTGGTCACTTGGCTAATCTTTTCACTTCCATTCTTCAAGAAACCCAAGGCATTAGCCTGTAAGCCAGTCTGTGAAATCTTCCTCTTCATATAGATAAAGTGGTATAGTTGCATGCATCAAAATCAACAAGCTGTTTTGGGGAATGATGGTCCTTAAAGCCTACTGATAAGAACGCCTTAGTGTTTCTTCTCATGTTGTTCTGTCATCTGCATGTGCCTACACTGCAGCTGTGTCCGTTCATCCTGATTGTGTCCCAGGCATTCTTCTGCAGGGACCTTTGCAGACTTTTTGTGGTTTCTATTTCTTGATCTTCTGTCAGAGACTTGTCAGGGTAAGAATATGTCATGCAGGTTTAAGGCTTTGATTTTTGAAGACATTTTAGGGGAAATCAATACTTAGGGAAATCAGTACTTAGCTGTCATTCTTCCTGAAGTCCTGAAGTCCTGAAGTCACTTGTGTCCTTTAAGTGGCACATGTCAACCTCATATATATGAGCAGCTGCCAAGCAGACGTACTTTGACCATCCCACCCACCTTCCATGCCCAAGGTACATGTGCAATGCTCAAAGCCATCTTGAGGAAGTATCTTATCTCAGGGCCAAAAGAAGAAGGAAAGCTGATAATATGAAATCCAGGGCCAGGACCAATCCCAGGAATGAACCATTTCACTTGCCTCTTCTTAGTTAACCAGAGGTTCAGAAATGTGCTCTGCATCCCAGTTAAGGGACTCGCCCTGCTTTCCTCCTTCCCCTTATAATCAGGTTGTCCCAAAATAGATTCAGAAGTGCTATTCTTCTTACCTGATATAAATACTGCTCCTTTGAAGAGGCCAGGGACACACTTGTAAATCCCTAAACATATTGCTGGATGAATACACTTGAAGGGTGGCAGCTTTCTACCGAATTCTACCAATGATTCTATGAATTTCTAGGTAGACAAATGGGTTGCTCATTGTGGGTAGATGCCTCTGTCTGCCAGGTGAACAATTCTGTCAAGGCAAGGGAAGGGTCTTGATATGGTAGAAGGTGCCTGAGTGGCAATATTCTGTCCTTGTGACAGAAATAAAAAAAAGATTGTGGTTATGAGTTGTCTTTCCAAAATTTTGGTGTAGGGTACACTCCTTCATACCTGGAGAGAAAAGGGAGTATGCTGCTGTTACTGAGATGTGTCCAGGCAGGCTGCTCACTCCTGAGGCTGCCAGCTTAGCTGGGCTGGTGGAGGGGAGCCTGTAAAAGCCTGAGTGTGTTAGCCAACCCACAGAACAGTACTGTGCAGTGTGGCTCGGGGGTGTGGTGATAAGATGCAAGGGTGTTGTGCTTCAGATTGTAGTGGCAGATGCAAAGATGTTCTCACCAAAGGACGGAGTTTGTATTCTGTAGACCACTCACAGAAGCAGAAAATCCCGTGGCACTTCCTGGGTTTATCAGGTGGCATACTCTGTGACATTCACTCCCGTGGTTAGAAAGCATGGGCTTTTCAGGAATTTTGCTTTGAGGGGAGAGTTGAAGTCACTCTTGTAAGACAGTGTGAATACAGCTACTGATTCTTTTGCATTTATTCAGCACATCCACTGATTTCAGACAGTTCTATAACTGTGCATAGCTCAAACTGGTTATGGTATCCATTAATAATTTACAGTGTAATAACTCATATCCCACAGTCAGTGACCTATCTGCCATAACTTCCAGTAGAGCTTAATGTGTGCTCATTCTGGGTGAACTACCTCTTAGAGAAGGAAAAAAGTAGACTCAAATTAATTTTCTTCCTTTTCTTTAGAGTTTCTTAGCTGTTGCTTTTTCTTCTGTCTGCTGATCTTCTTCCTCAAATTTACTATATTTTCTTTTATATTCTCAAATAGGTCTTGTTTTTCCATCATTGCAGCAACATTTATTCAGCCACAATTATTTAAGCATTTGAAAATGGAATATGCACCTTCCATATGGGCGGATTTGTGGACCAAAGTATCAACCGCATTGCACCAGTGTAAATCAGAAACATCTTCACTGAGGTTGATGCAGTTACAACAATATAAAAATAATGCAAATGAGATGTCTTCAAGACCTAGTACTGTAATTCCTTGAGTAATTAGTTTCTCAGTTTAAGCTTGTACCAATCAATCTCAGTCAGAAGTGGGAGGAAGAGAGAGAAAAAGAGAATTTAAATAGAATTATACACACCTTAGTTTAGTAAGCATGTGATTCTATTACTGTAAACCTTATCAAATTTTTTTACTCTGTTTTTTTATTTATTTTCTTGTGTTTCTTTGGACAATGAAATTACTTGCTTTCATTAGGTAAGTGCTAAGCACATGTCTGAATAATAATTAGTGAAAAGGAAATACTACCTCTTATTTTCAGGCCCACCAAATATTATAATTCATGTTCCTCCTTTTCTTTGCAACACACAGCTATACACATTTCATATCATGATCTTATAAACCTGCCATCTTTTGTTTTGAATATATGAATTTTTTTTCATCAAATATGAATCGTAAAAAAACTTAACTTCCAGTTAATCTTTTCATGCCACAAGCTTGCTAGCTTCCTCTTAATCTGTCAGCTGAATAACACTGTTTTTTCTGCTTGGAACAGTGAAAATTGTTAGTTCACTATCATCTAATCTGCCTACCTATTCTCTGTCTGGATAAAGGTTTAAATGTATAGATAAATACTTAGTGTATCTAAAAAAAGAGAAGCAACATAACAGTAATCCCTAAATCAGCTTTACATGCTGCCTTAAAACAGTGGAATACTTTGCACAATTTAAATAGTAAACTCCAAAACATATTCTAAGTTCATTGCTGTACTCCCAGGGGAAGAGAAGACCTGCTGAATTATACTCTGAGTGGTGGGCTAGAACAGATGTGTGTTGGTCTGCATGGGTAAAAATAATCAGGGATACCAGTCCTTTAGAGTATGACTAACCCACTTTCTAAGTCAGTGACACCAAAGCAGTTTATCTGTTTTCTTGGAAACATGCCTGTGCTTCTGTCCCCTTCCTTCTTGAAATGTACTGCACAGAGAGCAGCTGCCAAGCCAGATGAATCGCACACTAGGGGGAATTGCTGAAAATAAGCAGAATGCAGATTAAAAATAGGACTTGGGAATAATTGCAGGAGAGGAAAACAAGCATGGTTTTCTCCATTGTGGTTTCCTCTTAACCACTTTTCAAATGCTTCACGTACTACGGAAAATATTCTAAAGAGGTGTAGTGGCTTGAGCTGAATCAAAAGCTCATTGCTGTCAATGACTTTTGACCACTATAGGTTTGGATTGGGCCCTCAGTCTCCCAGCATCCTGCATGCAAGGCCTCATGTATTAGTGAAAGACCTAAAAGAGTGCACTCAAGTACAACATGAAGTTTGGTGCTTATGTCCCAACTGAAATTGAGTCCTGCCCAGCTCCGAGGCTGCCAGACCATAGGAGCATGCCCCTGCCTGCCCGGGCACATTCCTTCTCCTGCCTCCCTGGGTAGTTCTGTCTTCTCAGGGCTGAGCAGCTCAGTGGCTATTTCACAAGCCATCATACAGAGCATCCAACACACAACTGGAACAGACTCCTGAAAAAAATTATGAAGTTGACTTTCTTAAAAGACAGCTAGATAAGCAATTTCTCCTGGGGATACAATTTGAACACTCATCCTAGAAGCAGGGCAAGGCTTATTTCATGCTCTCCTCTACCCAATAGGATGCACAGCTGTATTTTCTACTGCTTCCTAACCATTATAGACACTTTAACGTACTTATGGGAGAAAGAGGGAACATTTCCAACTCTTCCTGTTGAAGCAGTGTTACTGTGCAAAAGAATGCGGGATTTATTGTTCTATGAAGAGAGCAAGACACAACACAAAGCAAGACTGCTTTTTCTGTATTCTAGCTTGGAGGCAGCCATCTAGGTTTCTTGTCCTGATCAGAGGCTTTACAAGGATTTAAGGAACAATCACTGTGTAAAAAAATGTGTAAAAGCTCTTTGGAAAAGGATTAGGATCCAGATATCCTATTGCTAGTGTCTTAACCATTAAACTATGAACCAAGTTCATATATTCTGCTTCATATTTTTTGTTCATTTTCCAATCCAATTGATCCTGATATTTTACTCTATAGCTTTTACCAGGATAGGATCCAGAATTTCCCTATTTCTCTCTAAATGGCTTCCCAGCTAAACCCAGGCCCTTTTATAGGAGGCTACATGTAGCACGATGGCTAAAATCTTTTCCTAGTGTGCTTTTGTACTCCAGAAAAGAAGTCTCCCATTTTGTTATGAATATTCTAGCAATTGCACAGTGATAAAATGAGAGCAGGAGCTACATTTTAGAAGACAGTAGCAATAATTACACTTGTCTTGTTGCTGTCCCTACTGGGGTGTGCTTAGGGGTTCTGGGAGAGTGCTTGCCAAGCCATATCCTTCTAGATATGCAGATGCAGGAGTGCCAGGCCCACCCATGCCTTATGCATCAAGCTTCTCATCTAAGTCAGCACTGAGGAAGAGCTACACATCTATCAGTTGGGCACCACTGGGATCAGAGAGCAACAAAACTGGCATATTCAGTCATTGTCTGGGACTGCAGAAGAATTTAGGCTCCCATCTCAGATTTTAGAAGCTTAAATCCTTCATTAGGTCTGGTCCTAAATTAACTAAATATGTATATGCCTCCATCAGAGCATCAGGTCAGGAAGCAGAGTAAAGTCTAGTGTGTTCTCAACTACCATGTATATCTTATTCCTAGGATTACTTAGTAGTGTGGAGTGAGACTGAGATCTGACTGCACATGGTTCCCAACCTAACAGATGATGTCAGGATCCATCTTGCATGCACAGAGCCTTTAGTCACTGCTGGTTCTGCAATATCACCCCAAAAGGACCTGGTGTATATATAATGGTCTGATCTAGCCCCTCCATGGGGTCACACTTGAGTCTTCAGTAAAAGGCAGTGTAGTCTCAAGTGTTCTTCCCTAACTATGGATAAAGTAAAACCTGTACGTAAATGCAAGCATGCATCCTTATACCTCTAGATGTGAGTCCAAACTGGTCTGAGTCCCATTGTTGAATATAATCTTGGTGAATTTGGTCTTCAGTACTTCAAGACAGGCTGCTCCGGCCTCTTTGGTTAGTGGGAGATTCCTGAAAACAGGAATAACCAGAAAAAATTTTCTCTTAGTCACCACTGATGTTACTTTATTTTTTGGCATTAACACAGCTACTATAAGAACTGTCCAGTTCTCTTGGCTAGTAGAAATGCAGGACTTCACATTACAAAGAAAGTTAGGGTTGATCCTCAAATTACAGACCATGCTCCAAACTCTCAAGTGTTTTTCTTGCTCAAACATATGTATTGCATACATATTTGGTTTTAAAACCACAGTCCTTATTCAAGCAAAACCACCCACTATGGTCAAAAATAATAGTGTAATTTGGCATCCAGTAACAATCTATTCTCAAGTGACATTATTCTCCTACCATCACTGTTGCTTCTTCCTTGAATAATTATTTTTCTTCTCTCAGCTTTCTCCAGCTTTATTCATTAATTTTATTTCTCCCTCTAATAAGAAAGAATAAAACTTGCCAAAAGTTCAAGATGAGAACACAGCATTCATATAATGTTATTATCATATTTCTTGCATGTGCTAATAAGACTGCAATGGATAGTGCCATATTTCCCTTTCCTCTTCTTAATACAGTCTTAACATGTTATGTACTTTTTGGGGTCTCTGGTAAATATTGACCAGATACTCCAGTGTGGTGTTTGCAAAAAAGAGCCATCCCTATGTACATTTTTTTTTATCTATAAAGAGCAATACACTTATTTTCAAGGAAGGCGACTTTTATGACATGGAAAGCCAGCAAAAGAAGAAGAAAATGAAAATATATTAGAAAGAGAGTTTATTTCTCTTCTGTATAAGATCTTCCATTCTGAAAACCTTTCTAAACTCTTATATAGAGACATTTTGTATTTCAAATGTAATTTGAGAGAAAATAGCATCATAGACTAAGAACCTAGACTTTTCTGAGGTCTCGTTATTTGGAAAGCAATGTGGTTTTTTGATTGTGTGTGTATGTATACATATGTGCAATCATACATGTACATGCCAATAGTTATAGAGTGCCATCTGCTGTCATATGACTAAATAGTGTTGTTTCTGTTAAGTTTTTAAGGATCAATAAAGTTGTGCCCTTCAAAGACTTTTTGATTAAGTTGCACTAACAGAAAAAAACCATTTTTAAAATGTGTGAAGAGTGGAGGTGATTTTTTCCTACCTTTGAACACATTGACTCCTCTATACTGTATTCTGCTTTAATTCATATCGTTGCTTAATCTTCCTGGTTGACCTATCTGTGCAATCTCTTTATTCCTTTGGGCATAAATGAAAAAATAGTTTGTGACAGGCTTGTGTAAAATATTGTTGATTTTCTTAAAAAAAAGCCTATTTAGACCAACAGGTTATTTTCTTGTTGATCTAGAAATAAATTACACAGAGTCCAGGCACAATGTAAATAACAGCAGAGGTGTTCACAAACAGCATTCAATCTCATTCTTGGGAATGAAAATCTAATCTTGTTCTTCAGGAGAAAAGTCTGCCTTAGGAACCGGAGCCATAGAAAGATTAAGGCAAAAAATAAACTTTGCTACTTGTCACAGCTTCCTCAGAGAGGCAAATCCAAACCCCCCAGCCATATGGCTTTTCATTCAAGACTGAAAACTTGCTCAAATGCTGTGTCCCTTAAGACTATTCAGTATTTCCCTCTTGTGGCCTGTCCCATAAAATATTTTTCAAAAGAAGTTAAATTGCTTGAATCAGTCTCTCTTTGAACTTAGGAAATTTTGTGAAGATTTAGATGTGTAGAAGTTTGCACCAGCTTTCAGATGGGCTCTGACATGGCATTAACTAGAAGGTTGTCAAAAATGTTTTAATATTATAGTGTGTTTTGTAACCTGGTTTCCAGTTTGGGTTAGGTGGCTTGTATTGGTGAAATTTAGCTCAGGAAAATCACAAGAAGATATTTACCTAAGTTTTTAAGAAAGCAAGAATGAAAGCCAGCCATGCACTATTTTGGACAAGCTGACTTCTTAATCCCTTTAAGAAAGGTAACCAGGGAATCAGCACATTTTCTTGTATCTTACATGATTGTACAACTAAACCTCCCACTCTGCCATGGCATCTTTATGTACTGCCATGATTATTTTTTGTGTTCCCTGTGAAGTGTATTCCTGTAGAAATATCCCAATCTTGACACTCTAATAGGACAACATTGTGTGCTTTTGCTGCTTATGCATTTTCAAAAACAATCCCAACTTTTGCTATTTCCTTCTTTTGGCGTTCAAACGTAGATACCTGTAACCTCATTTTCAGAGTTACTCTCATTAGTAAGAGTTTTCAGGTTTTTTTTGGTAATGAGCACCTAAAATAGGCTCTTAATATAGGCATCCACATAAAAGAGGAGGTAAAAGGAGCTAAGAAATATGGGTAGGATTTGAAAAGTGGTGCCACCTTCTTATTCACTCTCCTTTTCCTGAATCACTCCTTTTTGCCTTTTACTGTGCTTTTCAATGCAAGTTACCTACCATTCGTATCACTGTGCATGATATTCTTCTGTGAAATATTTAACTTTATGCTCTTTTCTCATTATACATTTGATTATGTAGTCTTCATTATATACTTTTATACACTGCTGTGATTACACAAAATATTTAGTCTGTGAAAGATATTAATTTCTTTAAATATTTCTATCCTTTTCACTTTTTCAATTCTTTCTACAAGACCATATTTTAAAATCTTTTTTTCATGGAGTACTGCTGTAGTGACTTAAACAGCAGTCAAGGTAAAATATGGGAACAACTGAACCTGAATTGGAAAACTCATTCTGTTAGGTCTCATGCTGACTTACTGCTGCTTTTCACAGTTCCCTGGTGCTTTCAAATTTTGGAGGATTCAGGAAAAACAAGCATATCCAGACCATAGATCTATACTGTATGTATGGGAACCTAAACAGAGTTAAATGTGGACCTGCCTTGAAAAGTGAGATTGCCACTGGAAGGATGGTTCAAAAAATATTAGCTGGTGGGACCTCAACACATTTGTGTCAGCCTTCAGTGTTTTCTTATACAAAAACCATTTCTAAGTAGAAAATAAACGAGACTCATGTTGTCATGTAAACCTGACAAGAATGTATACTTTGAAAGTAGTACCATCAAAGGCCACTCTGAGGTGGATATCTGGAATGGATTCCAAATTCCTGTATTTCATTAGGTTTAAATTTTGGCAGAAAAATATAGAACAAGATACAAGAACAAATGACTTACCTAAGATTTTGTGTGAAGTGATTGACTGTTCTATTGGCCTCCAGATATGCTCCCCCATGATCAGAGACCAAGAAAGAAAAAAGATACTGTATTACCTAGAGTTCTCCAGAAATCTGGCAAGAAATTTCACTTTAAGTAATAATATTCTTGAATGGAGATGAAAAGTTAAAAGTTTGGACTTATTTTGTGTGTGAAAGAGGAACTGTGATTAAAAAAATCCATTTAAAAAGAAAAGCAACAACAAACAGAAAATCATTGCATTTTCAGGTTTCTCTTTAGCTAGACACATCCCATCTTCCTAAGTCCCTGAGAAGCCAGCAACATAATTCCACAGGCAGGTGGAAATTCAGTAGCTGAAAGAATATGGCAGCATGACACACCATGCAGGCAGTCTGGCAAGCAGGCAGGTAAGAAACCAGACAAAGAGGGAGGCAGCTTGTCTTAATCACTTAATCCCTTGGACAAACTTGACCGAATCAATATAGTATCATGTAGTATTTTAGGCTGGTGTAATTGGTTTATTGTGCCAGGGAATAGTTCCAGTGGTAGATTTTCAATCTATCTGAAGAGTAGTTTGCACTGCCAGAACAGCATCCACGAGGGATCTCAAAGCACTTCCCAAATGCTCCTGAATGAAGCCTTGTAACACATCCTTCACATTGGGCAAGAAAAAACAGGGGAATTAATGGAAACTTTTCCTTTCACTGGAGATGATCCAAATTAGCATCGCTGAGCACTCCCTTCACTTCAAGTGGAAACATCAACATAAATTTAACACACATCCTCTAAGAGAGAGGGCCTGTTCTTAATCTTGTTCTTTCACAAATTCAGATATGTTCTGGCAAGAAAGACAGGAGCAAAGGAAAAGAGGTAGATCCTGGTATTATAAACAATTCTTATTTTTGCTTAAAAATTGCTTAAGGAAGGGCCAGACTCGACTTCCACAATAATTAACTGGAATAATTTTCTTTTCAGAGTTGTGTTTTACCTGTAGGTCTGCAAATTTGGCAAGTTTTACATGCCCAGTTTTATGCATACACTTTTTAAAACATATGAGTGATTATTATAAGAGTAATGGTCACTTTAAAAATGTGCTGCTGTAAGTAAAAATATTGAGGACAAAAACAGTTCATATCCCCAATTGCCATTGAAACCAGGAAAGTAAAAAAAAATAATGGAATTTAAAGTCTTCAAACACCTTTCAGGTTCCAAGTATTATTACACATATTCTATCTGTGAATGTATACCATGACTTAATGTGTATTCACTAAGTGCTGTTTTTCTTGACTTCTTTAAAGAGCAAATCACTATGTGTCCTCTTTTTATTTGCAATATTTACTGTTTTTCTTTTTACTGTGTATGTGTTCATCTACTATGTGCCTTTATCAAGTAACTTGGAACAATGAATTCCAGTTTTTCTTGTAATTGAAATATAAGCATCTAAGGCAATTTTTAAGATCTACAAAGTGCCAGTGAGGTGTCAAACTGAAATTAATGTCTGTGCAAGACCACTGTGTAATTGTCTTACAGTGTCAAATATCAAGGTCAGATCTGATTACATCAATAGTACAATGAGAGGCAAAGAAACCCTTGCATACTCTTTACTAGGCTCCATGGGACCAAGCCTTTCACTACAGATCGTAAATCAGAAGAAAAATGACAGTAAGTTTCACACTCCAATGTGAAAGCATTTATTTCTTCTTTTGAGCCTTTATTATTATACTATTATTATAGACTTTATCAACATACACTTACTGTAGTGCATTAGTACCATCAAAACAAAGGGATTAACTTTGAATAAAACAGATCATTATGCCTTCTATAATTAAGAGAGTTTTGAGGAAAGCTTGTAAAGATATCCCTAGATTTTTGGAAAGCCCTTGTTTAGCTCTTGGAGATCAATGTTCTTTAGAATTTTACTGCTTTTCTTTTGTTACCACTAAAAAAGTTCCCAATAATAAATTGTCGTTCAGTCCAGAGAAGAATTAAGTTTAATAGTATTCCCAGCCATAATACTCAAAATACATCATGCTACATAGCATAATGTTGCCTTGCAATAACAAATATCTCATTGCATTTTGGATTCTTATTTATCTCCTGGTTTTTATACACTTGACATGTATTTGGGTATATTTTCATGTTTCACTGAAACATGAGTTGGAAAAAGAGAACAGTTGTTGCTGTTTTAATTGTCGCTGCTGTTTAATGAAAGCCAACTTTCTGTTACAAGAAATGAAATCTAAGAAATCTGCTAGGTAGTAGACAAACCACAAAACTGTGGGAACTGCCAATCCTAGTACAGCTTCACAAAGTTATAATATATTTCACTTCCATAATAACTAGCTGAAACTGAGGCCTAGCTTTAGATTTCAGGGGGCAATTACTAGTAAAGCTCTTTCATGTTTGGAAGAGCCCATGTTAAACATTATGAACATGGAAGAAAAACTCCTACTCAGCTATTCCAGGGATGGATAATAGAATTGGAGTTACATTACCAAATGCAACAACCATATAAAGGGAAAAAGAAATCTATTTTAAGGAACTTAATTTATTTCTAAAGCTAATAGATATGGAAGATAAAGATATAGAAATACAGTTATTTTATCATTTTAGAAGATCTAAAAATAAAGTTTTAGGGGTGTACATGTGTTTTACAGCAGTCACTTTAAACTTAGGCATTTGGTCTCCGGTTTCAAGGGAGGGAAAGAGAGATGGAAATTGCCAGAGCATGGCAGTTCACTCAGATTCCTACAGTAGGGTGGGAAGAATTGCTGTCTGGAGAAGCCCGTCTTTCTCCTCTGACTACAGGCTGTCTTGAGCAATCAGCTTATACTTGATTCCTAACATTTAGATAGCTAAAATTAGGCAAGATAAATTCCACCTTATGTTAAATACTTCTCAGTGAGGACAGAAACATTAAAAAGGCTGTGACAGGGAAGATAATGGGATTATCTGCATTGCTTGTGCCAGGGGTGCACTGAAGAACCTTTGGTCTTCAGCCGAGCTCCTACTATGCAATGCACAATGCAAACACAGAACAAGAGGACATGCCATGCCCTAGAGAGCTTATTTATTCCCCACGGTCAAAGATACTAATAGTTCTACCAAAGCAGGAGTATCTTCCCACGCTGGTCTGCTACAAAAATGATACAAAACTATGATCTCTGTCATAATTCAGTAATGAGATTTCTAACACAAGTAGAGAATACATTAGAAATAAAAAATGTTAATACATTATATTGGTATCTTCTCTGATTCTTAAAGATGTGCAATACATCAAGCTTCCCCTCAATAAAAGGTCTAACTTCCATCACAAGCTGAAAATATTTAGCAAACAATGTTTTAAGAATTCAAAAGCATTTGTAAGCATCTGGGCTCCTATCTTACGTGTATTGACTGGTAAGATAAAAGTTTCTGTGCAGCTATAGGTGGGCTATAGTGTCCCACTTTAATTAGAGTATGTGGAAGCATCATTTTCTAAGAGATTAGTTTAAAGATCCAAGGCTAAAATCAGATAAAATCTTATGAATTTCAGGGTACACATCCCAGCCCCACTATCCATCCAGTATGACTTGTCTTCTTTCTCCTTCAAGTTGTACCCACTTAATCACTGTGCGGACTATAACAGAAGATACAGAAGTTCATGACAATGGACAAAATCTCTGCGATATTGGGTGGTTTTTCTTGTAAGACAGGTCATATCATTTATCTCTGGCCAACTTTACTTCCCCCTTCCTGTGTGACACACAAAAAATATAGATGCATCAAATCCTGTTTAATATCCTGTACAAAATGGTAGCCATGATAGATACGCAGTCACTGTATGCAGGGCATGCCACACTTTGTTTGACAGGAAGATGTTACAAATTCTGCCATATCAGGGACTGAGTTATATTAACTACACTGTATTAACTAGTCTTTAAAATTCCAATGACATCTGTAGGAACTAAAAACATTAAAGCTGCAGCATTGTAAAACAAGCAGCAGGTCATCCAGAATGCACAATAAGTTGCAATATAAAATTTATTTAATATTAGTTTGTATTTTAACAATCTTTAGCACAGTGTCAAATTTTCAAACATACCAGAATATTGGAATTGGTGACTATTAATTAATTTATTTATTTTCAACTAGAAAAATGCTGTAAATTACTTGTTTCTGTGAGGCATACACTGTTAATCCAGTAGCTGAATTATAGTTGGACATACAGTAGCATCTAAGATGAAACTTCAGGGAGTAATATAACAATAACTGTAATGAATTAAGAGATAATTGAATTTGAAAGCAATTAATCTGGTGCAATTTTTTTACATTAGTGGCACAACTGTAAAATTTGAGAACTTCCATCAGACATTGCTAGACACCTCAAGAGATAGACAAACCTCTTACAAAAAGGGTTTAGATAGTTATGGCAGAAAATTAAAAGCTGAAGATTCATTTTGCTATTACAGAAGAAATAACATTACTTGGAATTTATAAATTATTCTTTTTGTCATAGAATGCATAATGAATCACAATTTTTGTTCATGACTTTCTTATTATTAATTTAACAGGCACAGAAATGGTGTAATATATTTTCTCCAATTCCATTTTTTATTAACAGAAGTCTTCCTTTTCAGGCTTAACACAGTGACCAAGAGGAATGTAGCGTTGGGGTAATGAAGGAGCAAAGAAAACAAGTCTCCCTGAATTCCAGTTCTCCTGATTTACATAGCAGTCTGCTCAACAGAGAAAATTATTCTATTACCCACAACAGAACACACACCTCATTACGGAAGAGTGGTGCACACTGCTTTAATGAAGCCACAGACTACAATGCAGGGATTGTGAAGGGCTCATTTGGGATGCAGCTGCTTAGCTGGTTGCAGAAACATGCAGGGAATGTATACATTTTATTCTTTCTCTAACTAATATGCAAACAGTTGTAAGGGTAATGAAATTAATGGTACTACACCAACATTTACATAGAAAATATTTATTTATATGTGTTTAAATATAAAATATCAGCCCCCTTTCCATCCATTAACTGCCCTCATTCCAGGACTTACTTTCAACATTTCTCTTTCTGTGGAGAAAACAGTACAAAAGTTATTAAACACAGAAAGGATGTTTGCTAAATTTTCCTTTTTTGAAGATATCAGTGATATATATTGATATATATTAATATATATAAAGGCTCACTTGAAATATATTCCCTTGTTTTCAACATAAGGCATCTATTATTTATGCTGCATTTCTCAAATTGAAAGCAGTGCAAACCTCAGGAATTTTAGAGGAATTCTGCATGGCACAGATACAGCTGATACAGTGGGTCTGCGCTGAGTGCACGTGTGGATGTAATAGCAACAGAGGAGCTTCTGGTTTTGTCCATGTTGCACAGCCATAGTACCCCTGAAGGTTTCATTGGCTTTCAAAGCAAATCCTCTGAGTGCCCACAGTGTCTGACTCTAGGAACACCCTCCAGGATATCCTGAGCACAATCTGGCTACAGGAAATTGGCAGGGAGAAGCTGCCCTTTCAGTGCCCATCAGAATAGGCATACCTTAGGCATACTGTGAGTCACTGATACGGAGCATACCAAATACCCAGCAACCCCCCAGCACAGGTCCCACCTGAGAAAGAGAAAAGGTTGGAGCTGCACCTACAGCATCCCATTGGATGGATCTCCATAAGGAACACCTGTGAGCCATTCAGCAAATCCATATATTTTCAGGCTCTTCTCATCACAGATGAATCTTTAGTCTCATGTGGCAATCTTGTATTGTAAGGACATACTTGCAATGCCATGTAGCCCAGGTCAGCCCCCTATTAGGAGTAAAAGACACGTAAGAGACCATCATCCTGCTTGTGACAAAGGTACTAAAAACATGTTCTGTCTGTAAACAGCACAAGCACAAGCTTCTCATCCGGTATCCCCCAACCACTTGCCCATCCCCAGGGCTGAAAACCAGCCACTTCTCAGCCTGGAAACAGGTTGCAAAATCTCTCTCTGGGTCCAGCCATGACCAGAACACCCAGTAAGGAAAAGACAAACTGCTGCTTTTGGCCAACCTCTTTCTGGGGTGGGTCCCAGAATCTTTAGATTCATCTGCTGTTACTCTTGACACACCACCTGGTCATGTTCCTGGAGATAAGCCCTGTGGAGAGTATGGCAGTGTAGCCCATCACAACAGTATGCATTGTTCTCTTCTTGCATGGTGCTTTCTAGGACCTTTACTTTTCCACTGTCTTCCAACCTCATTTATGATAGTTTTTGACACATGCTAGTGCAGTGAGACCATTATAGAGACTGATGATGGGACATTTTAGAGTAGGATGGTATTTCATGGCACAGACAATTTAGAGTGGCTGAACACTAAGAGTGTCTTGCTAGACATACTGTGAGGACCCATGGGATGTCTTGATGAGAAAACCTTATGCAGTTTGGATATGTCTGAGCCACTCCAAAAATGCCCTTGGAATTTGGTGTATTGACAGCAAGTATGAGTCTGAGGTGCTCTTGCTGTCATGGCCCTTAGAGTGGCCAAAAAGAGAAGTGGAGACAGAACTGGTGAAAATGAGACTTGCCAAGTTAAACCTCCAGCTTGCTGAAAGGATAGCTTCCATGGGGTAACTGTGTAAGGAGGAGAGTAGGTGTGAAGTAAAGAAGTTACCAGTTCCAAATTACCTTCAGATCTGACATTACAGTTAATGCTTACAAAGTTTAGCCCTTATTTTCAAGCTACCTATATTTCTGAAAGCAAAATGAAGGTAAATTTCAGGTCTGGGGAAAGTAGAAGGTTTGTACATTCTTGCTTTAATTTTCTTGCCATCAAATGAGAGTTCAGGTGCCTGGATGAGGGAGAGTCCTGTGGTAATTTCTCAGTGCTTGCTGCCCTGAGCCCCAGGACCCTTGCTAATGCAGAGGCCTCCCACCTTTCCCTCAGTTGCCTCAGGACTCCTGTCCCTCATCTTTCCTGTTTCAGAGCTGCTCTGAGCCCTTTTAGCCCATCCCCTTTCCTCCCATCACTCTTCAACTCTCTGAGTTGATCTCAACTCTTCCCATTTCAAAGCTTTCCCTGCCCTCTGCCCAACTATTCCCAAACCCCTTCCTGACTTAATGGCTCAGGTTCATGCTCCCTGAGACTTCTCCACCACCTCTTCCTACCCACGTCTATCTCTAGAAGGCACAGCTTTTTGGCATAGAGGCTGCTGTGCTCCTCTACTTCTGCAGTGCCTGCACCCTGTGGGGGTAGCTGCTGCCACACCAAGCCATCACTGCTGCAGGCATCTGCTTGTACCCTTCAGCTTGTCTCCACGCAAATCCTCCCAGCAGCAGTTGTGGCTCTCATTCCGGCAGGGATTTAAAAATCCTTCAGAGAGGTTTCATTTCTAAAATATTTCCCTAGACACATTTCAGAGGAAATGTTCAGGAAAAAGAGGGGAAAAGCAAGCCCTCCCTGCAGGACCCCTCTCTCCTCTACCAGCCATGGAGATTTTCTGGGAGGATCTTTGAGGGTTTATTTCGCTTTCTGTCTTAAAAGGATTGGCAAATGTTTTTAGGAGACTTTGGCTTTGCCTCAAAACCTTAATATAGCATTAAGGAGAATTACATAATTAAAAGACAGCAAAGGCCAAGTAGGTCATTCAGTGCAACCTCTCAGCAGTGCAATCTTGCACTGTTTAGTGTATTTTGTGGTGCTTTTGTCCAGTCAAGATCTGATTTACAAGGGATGAGGCTTCCTGTACTCCTCAGGAGTTTTTCTGATGTTTTACATGATTTTAACCTTTAGAAGTTTGCAACATAAGAAGTTTCATACCTGCGACTTTCATTCAGTCTACAGAAACTTCCATTTTACACCATACTAATTTCACTTATATACAAAAGCTGAAACATACTGTTATAGCTCAGCAGCAACATAAATAAAAGCGAAAATGGGCTACTCAGTCATTTTCTCTTTACTGCTCATTCACAGGGAAAAAGAGCTCTGACAAAGCAAGATCTCTCTCTTCCTATAATCGTCAGTGCACCTCACCTGTTTTCAACCCCTACATCTGCTCTTCTGGCTGAGTGTGTCTTTTTTTTTCCCTTCTCTCATTTCTCTTTTTACTTTTGACCTTTTCAGTTATTTCTCAATACCTTTTCTCAGATCCTTTGGGGGATTTTATGAAATATTTCAGAGTGTTCTGCAAAGCTGTAGGATGCCTGAAATTCACAGTAAGTCTTACTTACTGATTTGCAATAGTGCATGAAGGAACTGTTGTTCCGCTGAAACCAACAAGGATTTTGGTACAAGGATTCTGGTACCCTAGATTTCTCTGGGGTTCAAATGCCACCTTGTTTCTGCTGGTTTTCAGCTTCACTTTTCACTTCCAAGAAAATTTTGAAATAATTAATTCTGGTAAGAGTGATTTGATACCAAATTTTAGAGAAGCAAATAAGATGTGTCAACTTGACTTTTATCACTTGTGTCAAGTAGGATTTTGTTCTAGCAGGCCACAGTCCTACAAATTTGAATGCTTAGTTGTGCAGATAAGAAAAATCACATTGACTTGAGCAAGACTATATGGAAGCACAAATTCATCATGGATGATTGTGTGATAAAGGGTGTCATTGCGTGACACAATGGGAACAGCTAGGCTTGGGTTAACACTGAATAAGAAACTTTAGAAATTCAAGATTTGAATTTTGTGCATGAACTGTAGTAAGGCCTTTCCACCTGTTACATTTCTCTGTGCTATGAAGAAAGGTAAGAACTGTATTAGAATTGGCATTGAAATAAAGGATAGCATAAGTGTTTATGCTCTCAAGTGCTTGGGGTGCCATTTGAGTTGTCAAGTCTTATTATACTGAGTATCATCCACACCTGTCACATGTGTTGTTGAAAGACACTTCTAATTCTTCACCAATATATTTTTGGACAGAGGAAAGCATTTCTTGTTATGGTAGTGAATGACAAGCTTTACAATTTCATTTGTGAGGAAGTATATGCAGAGAATGTAAGTTGAAATGAGCAAGAGGTGGCCTCTGCTTGGACGTGCATGTGCAGTGGATATGGCATTACCTGTCATACAACAGGCTGGGAGTAGTCTTCAGAATTCTTCTTTTTTAACTATGTGTCCTAGATGTGTTTGAAATAAATCTGGGCAAAATGTTTGCTATTATGTAATGGGTATTCTGGCTGTGATACCCAGACAAAACACATACAAGTATTACCTCACTGTAATTTGATGTGCTCAGTTTTGAAAGGACACTGTTTTTCCCCATTGGGTGGAAATATTCATAAGGAAAAAAATATTTTACAAAACCTGCATTTTTCCATGAACAAAACAAAGTGAAAACCTAGTACATGGCTCAAGTTATAAACTATTAATCAAGTTGATAATTGGACATTATATTGCTATCAAAATAACGTTTTTCTGTCACCTTAAGTGACTCAGTCCTTCTGGAATAAAGCATTGAATTTCCAAGCGATGATATTCTTTCTAGCGATCTGAATGCTGAACAAGATCATTGTGATTAATGGCTATCATAATTAATATAGAATGAATTAATAATGACTTTCAATTTGACAGTAAAATGCTGAAGATAACAGGTATCTTCTGTGATGTTCTTACTCTACGTCTACAAGAGATTGATGTTTTACTGCATACCATTAAATGATGTGAAAACACTATTATTCATTCCCTTTGGAAACAAACATTTTGTGGCTTATGGTTGATCAGGTAGTAAAAACTCATTAAATTAGACATATTTACAGGGGAAGTGCGTAGGATATATCCTTAAAGAGAAATTAAAATTTTGGACATGGAACACTTATAATGAGGTGTAACCGGTAGTTATCAGACTCAGTCCAAATTGCAAGAACAAACCTGCCTGAATAATAATTAATTTCACGTTTACTTGTGAAAACAGGGTTTTCAAATACTGAATAGTGATTTGTATACTGAAAAAGTCTAGTAAACCTTTATTCAGTATCACCAGATACAGATTGACTGTTAGAGTCAAACCCTCTTCTTGGTCCAATATGTGAATGCATGTACCAAAAGACAGTTACCTTTACTCCTGAGAATATAAATGTTTGAGACAGAGTAAGGGTGACAGAAAACAATAATGGGGGTTGAAGCTTTATCGTATTAAATGACTTGTAGTCTTGATCACATAACCATCCCTCCTATTTTTCATTTTGTTGTGATACCAAAAATTAATATTACTAGTTTTTTTCTTTGTGATAATGTTCTAATAGCTCAGGACAGAGCTTACTTGAAGTTAGTGGCACTTCGGAGATTTGACTTTCACACATAGCAGGTAATCTGGGGAGCTAAGTAAAATATGTAATAATGATCATATAATTTCTGTGGATAAACTGGGACTGCAAACACCTACCCCAAAGCTTTGCTTCAGGTTTAAATACGTATTTTCCTGCTCCATTTTTGTTGGATTTTGAGAGTTTTTCCTTCTAGATTTTTGTGTAGCTCCATATTAGTTGGTTTTGAAATGGATGATTTCCAAATTGTCCCCAAACTGTATATTCTTTGACAAAATCATGGGGAAATGGTGTTATGTATATTTCTCTAACCCCCCCCAAAAGTTAATCCTACCATGAAACGGACACTGTAGGTGTTTTTCTGCTTTCTCAAAAGTGCCAAGTCTATAATGAATTCTGAATTCAGTATATTTATGAATTCAAATCATGTGTGAATTTTCTGTCTGAAGTATAATAGGAGTTTCCCATACAGCAGGCAGCACCTTTGGGGCTCCCCAGCTGTGCTCGCCTCTCACTGCCCAGCAGTTTCACTCCAAAATTCTGTTGCCATAAACTGGCAATTTCTAAGGCTGCCTTAACATGATGGGCTTTGGGCAGCTTTACAAATGAAAACTACCATATTTGGACACAGAATCTAACACAAATCTTTTGCTGTTGTTAATTTAAAGCATGAGAAAATATATACATCAATTAAAAAAAAGAGTGAGGCAGCTGAAACTCAAGATTCAGACTCTTATTTGTCTATGTACCTTGAGAAGTGAAGAGGAAAATGGTTGTTGAGACTGTCCCTGAGTTTAAGGGAAATGTCAATATTAAGGCTGAACATCTTGTAATTGAATCCCAGTGTGCTTGCTCCCATTCTTGTTTGATATAGATCCTCCATGTCCCAACACCTGAAAACAGAAACTTTAAATGTCATGTCCTTTCACTGTTTGCTGCTAAGAGAATAGAGATCAGTGAAAGATACCTAGCAGCATTGTACAAATCAACAGTTAGGAGAAAGCGAGGAGATCTGTAAGGCAAAAAGGGCTCACACATCTGCCTTCAGCCTGAAAGACCATGCGCGGTAGTGCTCATTTGCAAATCCCATCCACAGAAATCCATCCACCATGGGGATGTGGGCTTTTTTTCATTTGTCCCATCTCCTTTCTGATGTTTATTTAAGAATGAAGGGCCTGCTGGACTGACTCTAACCAAACAGCTCTCAGATCATCTGGCTGGAAGAAGAAGAAGAGGGGGCTTGGTGTGGGAGCTGTGGGCAGCCAGCCAGCATTCCCAGCTTTGCTGTGCCTCTGGGACTGCCATACAGGCCCAGCTATTCACAGTTAATTCCTGCTGAAACTTTCATGAATTAGATGCCTTAATACTTCAAAGCTGTGGAACAGGTTCAGCTTTGAAAAGATCTTTAGTTTTGATTAGTTGAAAAAATTGCTGGGTGACCAAAATTCCTGGGCAATTTTCTGAAGAGAAAAGTCTGCTGAAGCCACTCAGAAGCACTGGGGCATGAGCTTAGTTTCATCTTTCTTCTAGAGTTATCATAGACAAGTGGAGATTTTATTTTCATAGGTCCCTCTTGCTATGTTGGGAAAAACTTTCAATCTCTTAGGCAATAACACTTATCGCTTTTCCCTTTGTTACCTATAAAAGAGCTGCTGTGCATTAATTTTAAAAAGTAGATGCAATTTATCCACCTCAGCCACTCTTGTTTTTTCACTAGCTAAACAGGGCAGTCTACTTCATCCTCATTCAATTGATTTTTTTGCCTACTGGGAGAACAAGTAATAAATAGCAACCTTATTTAAAGATCACTGCAGTGGGCTTGTGATAGCTGTTCAATAGTTTCAGTGCCATAGTAGTCTTTGCTTGAAGGCTATGGTTCTACTAGGTCTGAAAACATTAAAGATCTGAGGAAAGCCATTTTCCTTCTTAACAGGAGAATCAGTTGGACTGAACACATAGATTCAGGCTGATATGATTAAATGATGTGTGAGGAGGAGATGGACTTCTTGCCATATATTTTAGCCTCTAAAAAAGCAAATGCTAACCAGGGTTAATCTTCATACCAGATTGGCTAAAAGCATAAAGCTGGACATGGTGATTCTTCATTTGTTGGGTTTTTTGTTGGGTTTGGGGTTTGGTTTTTTTTTTTTGGTGTGCAAAAGAACAATATTACATGCTACTTCCTTTGATTTGTTGCCTTTTGAGGCAAAAGAAATCTGAAATCTTAAGTAGGCTTAGGGGATCAGAACTCAGCCAGCAAAGGACAATTTCTTTGTTTTATACTCCTGTGAGGTCCATTGGCAGATGGGACAGGATCCAATTTCATTGTCCTTCATTTCCATAGACCTCTGATCAAGAAAGACTGCACATAGTGCAAGATGCCATTGACTTTATTGACCTCAAGTATAATCTCCAAAGTCTGGCTCCTTGTGATAAAAGGAATTCTTGATGCCATATATATTTGTCCCCTTTGGACATTCCCCTTTCCAGTACTCATTACAATTTGGTGTTGTTACATGTATTATGAAATTTGGAGGCATTTAACTGCACATTGTACAAATAAATCTAAAATAAACATTTTGTTTTCAAGATCAAATACTTAGAATTCCTACAAAGAGCAGATAAAGGGTGTGTTTATTTACGTATTTATTTTGTACCTCTTATTCTGTACATATATAGAACAACAAGTACAATTTTACAACATTTTTCTACACCACCATAAACTATTTTCAATGTCAGAATGTTCCTCCACTAACAGGCACGAATCCCTTCAAGGTTTAATTTTAGATAAGAGTAGTAATAAGAATGCAGCCTCTGATTACTGAAATGTCGCAAAGTTATTTCCACTAATGGTAAAAAATGTGGATTATATCACACTTTATTATCTGCAGTGACCATGTGGTTTTGATCATTTGTATCACTTTACAGAAACTGGAATTTTTTTTCCAGGAAGCCTGCTCTTTAGTCTTTGAAGACGTTGACGGCACTGCCGTCAACTTTACTGAAATTAGAGTGTAAACCTTCAGCCTCCAAGTAATCTATCTTAAATATACAGATTTCTTTTTGTTTGTCTTCTATTGTATTTGCTTTGTAATGATTGTTTTCTGAATTCTGAAGATTAGTTTTTCAATAAATTATTTAGTAGCCCACTGGATTTTCTTAATCTTCCAGGTTCTTTTCATTGTCTCTCTTTTTCTGTAGAAGGAGCTTTTCAGTCATATTCTATTGAAAAATGTCATAGGTGACATAGTAATAGTCATAAAAATAAAGATTCAGTTAATTCTATTTATATTTGGGGCAGGATATGCTGCAATCCAATTAGAAAGTGGAGTGGATTGAACTACACGACTCTGCATGGTGATGGTTGATGTACAGATTGCATGCAACATTCTTGCCTCTGGAGGAAATTAATTCAATTTATAGATTTGCCCTCTTAAATGTAGAATATTGAAGAATTAACCTCTTATCCATCCTCTCCTTAGAAAAGAAATAGCTGTATTCAGTTAGATTCTCCTAATTTCTGTTAGTTTTACATGTGAAAGTAATTTCTTCATGAATAAACAAAAAAGCTCATGATTTCATCATTGTTAACCATATATCAGTGTAAAATCACATAATCACTGAGACAAAGAAGGCTCCTATGTCCCCTAGGTCCCCTACCTGAATCATCTTAGCCTATTTTGGGAATTCTTGAGAGAAATAAGCTCACAACTCTGAGTTCCTCATGGGTTTGGTCATGTCTGCTGATTTCCATGGAGCCTCTCAACCTGTGTTGTGTGCACCATTGAAACTGTCCACACAAGCATGCAGAGAACTTGCCAGGATCTTCAGGTCAAGGTCAGTACACCTCCGTAAAGCATTATGAAAGTTTTTCTTTCCTGAGGGGAAGTAACATTACATTCAAGAAGCGTCGGACTACAAAGACTCTGAGAATGAGGAACCCACATCTATATCAGTGGCAGAAAAAGCAAGCTACAAGACTTGGTACATATTTTAAGCACTGCAGTGATTATGTAGTTTGACTTTTGAAATTGAAGGCCTAGCACCTCAGGGGAGGATTTGCTCACTGTGCAGCAGCATGTTTTTAGGTACAATGTGACATTAGCAAGTCTGTCTAAAAACCATCAAAATGTAGTACTAAGAGGACCAATTTTTCTCTCATAACTCAAAAGGCAGAGGAAACAACATGGAAAATAGTAAATAACATGCTTATTAGTCCCATATTAAGCTGCAGTTGATTATTTTCTTTAGATTTGCTGGGCTTTATGTCTTCGTTTCTATGGCAAACTGTCAGGGTAAATGGAAGAAAATTACTAAGCAATGCTTTGCATGACGATCATCTCTCATACATTAACTCCCCCACAACATGCATATAACTCACAAACTGTTTGGTGTGTGCTGAGAAGAATAAGAGCACAGTGCTTTTACTCTTCATCATAGACTACATTGCCAGGAATGGAAATCAGTCTCACTGACCTATAATTCCCAGGATGCCTTCTACATTGCTTTCTACAGAGAGGAGTTAATTTTGCCATCCAGCTCAAAGTCCAGGGGCTGCTTGTAATAACAAGTTACACAGCCTGGTTAGCAGTCCTGTGGTTTCACATGCAAATAACATTTGGTTCTGGTGGTTTACTAACATTTAACTTAATTATTTGGTCTAATACTTCCTGTATATTTGCTTCAAACTCACCTTGCACTTCTGACCTATCTGCCACAAAGGATGCATCAGCTATGGGGATCTCCTCAGTTTCTTCAGCAGTAAAGACCAATGGAGAGAAGTCATTGGACTTTCCTGCTATTGCCTTCTCAACCCGCATGTACCACTCCTACATCTCTGTCATCAAGCTGTCCTATCACTTCTGTAGGTGGCTTTCTGCTTTTGATGTACTTAATGAGTTTTCTAACATGCATTTACATCCTTTGCTAAGGATGCTAAAAGCTAAATGCTTTTTACCCCTCTTAACTCCTGGTTTATATTTCATAGAATCATGGAATCATTTCAGTTCAAAAAGACCCTTAAAATCATCGAGTCCAACTGTTAACCTAACACTGCCAAGTCCACTACTAAACCATGTCCCTAGCACCACATCTACACATCTTTTAAATACCTCCAGGGCTGTGATTCAACCACCTCTCTGGGCAGCCTGTTCCAGTGCTTGACAACGCTTTCAGTGGAGCAATTTTTCCTAATATCCAATCTAAACCTCCCCTGGTGCAACTTGAGCCCATTTCCTCTCGTCCTATCACTTGTTACCTGGGAAAAGAGACCAACACCCACCTCATTACCACCTCCTTTCAGGTAGTTGTAGAGAGCGATAAGGTCTCCCCTCAGCTTCCTTTTCTCCAGGCTAAACAACCCCAGTTCCCCCAGATGCTCTTCTTATGACTTGTGCTCTAGACCCTTCACCAGCTTCGTTGCCCTTCTTTGGGCATACTCCAGCAACTCAAAGTCTTTCTTGTAGTGAAGGGCCCAGAACTGAACACTATGTTCGAGGTGCAGACTCACCAGCACCCAGTACAGGGGGATGATCTCTTCCCTGCTCCTGCTGGCCACACTATTTCTGATACAAGCCAGGATGCTATTTGCCTTCTTGGCCACCTGGGCACACTGCCAGCTCACATTCAGCCATCTGTCAGCCAACACCCCCAGGTCCTTTTCCACTAGCCAGCTTTCCAGCCACTCTTCCCCAAGCCTGTAGCGTAGCATGGGGTTGTTGTGACCCAAGTGTTGTGACCCAGCACTTCACCTTGTTGAACCTCATAAAACCTGCCTCGGCCAATCCATCCATCCCATCCAGATCCCTCTGCAGAGCCTTCCTACCCTCAAGCAGATCAACACTCCTGCCCAACTTGGTGCTGTCTGCAAACTTGATGAGTGTGCACTTGATCCCCTCATCCAGATCATTGATAAATATATTAAACAGAACCAGCCCCAATACTGAGCCCTGGGGAACGCCATTTGTGACCAGCCACCAACTGGATTTAACTCCATTCACCACAACTCTTTGGGCCCGGCCATCCAGCCAGTTTTTTACCCAGCGAAGAGTACGCCTATCCAAGCCATGAGCTGCCAGTTTGTCCAGGAGAGTGCTGTGGGAGATGGTGTCAAAGGCTTTACTAAAGTCTAGGTAGACCGCATCCACAGCCTTTCCCTCATCCACTAAGCGGGTCACCTTGTCATAGAAGGAGACCAGGTTGATCAAACAGGACCTGCCTTTCATAAACCCCTGCTGACTGGGCCTGATCACCTGTGTCCTGTACATGCCACATGATGACACTCAAGGTGATCTGATCCATAACCTTCCCCGGCACCAAGGTCAGACTGACAGGCCTGTAGTTACCTAGATTCTCCTTCCATCCCTTCTTGTAGATGGGCGCTATGTTTGCTTACCTCCAGTCGACTGGGACCTCCCCAGTTAGCCAGGACTGATGATAAATGATGTAAAGTGGCTTGGTGAGCACTTCTGCCAGCTCCCTCAGTACCCTTGGGTAGATCCCATTTGGCCCCATAGACTTGTATGTGTCTAAGTGGTGCAGCAGGTTGCTAACCATCCCTCTTCAATTAGGGGGGCTTCATTTTACTCCCCATCCCTGTCTTCCAGCGCAGGGGGATGGGTACCCCAAGAACAACTGGTCTCACTATTAGAGACTGAGGCAGAGAAGGCATTAAGTACCTCAGCCTTTTCCTCATCCTTTGCCACTATGTTTCCCCCCCGCATCCAATAAAGGATAGAGAGTCTCCTTAGTCCTCCTTTTGTTGTTAATGTATTTATAGAAACATTTTTTATAACCTTTTATGGCAGTAGCCAGTTTAAGTTCTAGCTGGGCTTTGGCCTTTCTAATTTTCTCCCTGCATGACCTCATGACATCCTTGTAGTCCTCCTGAGTTGCCTGACCCTTCTTCCAAAGGTCATAAACTTTTTTTTTCCCTGAGTTCCAACCAAAGCTCTCTGTTCAGCCAGGCTGGTCTTCTCCCCCGCCGGCTCATCTTTCAGTGCATGGGGATGGCCTGCTCCTGCTCCTTTAACATTTCCTTCTTGAAGAATGGCCAGCCTTCCTGCACTCCTTTGCCCTTCAGGACTGCCTCCCAAGGGATTCTGTCAATCAGGCCCCTAAACAGGCCAAAGTCTGCCCTCTGGAAGTCCAAGGTAGCAGTTCTGCTGACCTCCCTCCTTACTTCTCCGAGAATCAAAAACTTTCATTTCATGATTGTGGTGCCAAGACAGCCTCCGACTGTCACATCACCCACAAGTCTTTTTCTGTTTGCAAACAACAGGTCCAGCAGGGCACCTTCTCTAGTTGGCTCACTCACCAGCTGTGTGAGGAAGTTATCTTCCACACACTCCAGGAGCCTCCTAGACTGCTTCCTCTCTGCTGTATTGTATTTCCAGCAGACATGTGGTAAATTGAAGTCCCCTATGAGAACAAGGGCTAGCAAACTTGAGACTACTCCCAGCTGCTTATAGAATATTTCATCTGCCTCTTCATCCTGGTTGGGTGGTCTATAACAGACTCTCACCATCATACTTGCCTTGTTGGCCTTTCCCCTGACTCTTACCCATAAACCCTTGACCCTTTCACCACCATCATCAAGCTCTAGGCAGCCAAAACACTCCCTAATATACAGGGCTACCCCACCACCTCACTTTCCTTGCCTAACCCTTCTGAAGAGTTTATAGCCGTCCATTGCAGCATGCCAGCTGTGAGAGTCACCCCACGATGTTTCTGTAATTGCAACTATATCAGTTTTCCAGCTGCACAATGGCTTCCAACGCCTCCTGTTTTTTGCCCATGCTGTGTGCATTGGTGTAGATGCACTTCACTTGGGATTTTGATCCTGCCACCTTCTTCTGGGGACAAGCCCTAATTCCTATGTGACCATTCTCAGGAGCTTCTGTGGTTTCTAACACATCAACAACCCTTGCGTCTTTGCTGCCACATGGATCTCCATCCCCTACCTCCACTGAGATGGATGATTTGACCTGTTGTGTTTCATGGGTTTTCCTGTTATCTTCATTTGTACAGGTATTTTGCTTTTTAAACATCTAATTTTTTCCTTATGTCAGACTTTTCCACCAAGCCATGCAAATTCTTGCTTTTCTTTTTTAATTTTAAATTTTGGCACTGTTTTTTCCCTGAGATTCTAACAAATATTTTTTTAAACAGAATCCAGGTTGTTTAGAGGTTTCTTGCAGTGCTTTTTATTTTTTTTCCTTTTCTTTCCCCCCCTCCCCCTTCTTTTTTCTTTTTTGATAATTTGCCTCATTTACACAGTAGCCTTTCTTAAACTGAATATCCATGTGACAGTTTTAAGTCGCTCTCTCAACTAAATGGTGGTTGGTATCACAAAGTTGATCTTCCACTCATATTTCTTGAACTAGGTCCTATGCTCCACTCAAAATCAAATCTAGAATAGCATTTTTCCTGTAGATTGTAATACAAGTGTTCTATTCAACAGCAATTTCTTTACTTTGCATGCAAAAACTGTGTCGCTACACCTTGTCTTTAACAGGCATTTATCCAGTCTGTATGTAAGCAGTTGAGATCTTCTTACCTGTCATAAATTTGCAGTTTCTCTTGTCTTGCTTAATATTTCTTGATCATCAACATTGCCCCAGTGAAGTGTTCAGAAGTGCAATCCTAATACAATGATTTTTACCATTAGAAGTAATCCCATCTGGGATTTCCACCCAGAAGGATTCTACAATACTTTATATTCTATAATACTTCTATGCTGCTACATTAAACTAGTAGGTTGACCATTGCCTTATCATTAAGCAGAACTTATTACTGGTTTTGCTCTTGTGGCTCAGCGTTGTTACATCACATATTGAACAAGAAAGGACTGAACAGTCCTGACAAGCTAACTACATCAGATGAGGCTGAAATAAATAGATGATGGCTCAGTAAACAGAAGGTTGATTGGCAGTGCAAAGAGAAAATCTGAAAAGCCTTTAATATTTCTTTCCAGCAATGATTAATCCTTGTATTATCACTTCAGAAACAAAAAAGCTTTATGATAAACCACTGGTTCAAGTAGTCATCTGGGCAATAATAACATAATTTGCCCTGTAGTATTTGGAAGAGCATAAATTACCAGCTGGGGTTTGTGCATGTGTGTTTGTGAAAATACTCCTGAAGATTATTTTCTTGCCTAGAGGCTGACTTATTTGCAATTTCTTGAGTTGGTGAAAGAGGTATTGGAACTAATGCTTGACTAATTAAGTAACCACTGACTACAATAATGAAATAAAATCCCGTATTTGACCACAGCTTTCTGTACTGTCCTTCTATTGATCTGGGAAAATAATACTGAAACGTGCCCATGGATACGTGTTTAGTCATTACACTGGTATCTTTGTGTCTCTGCTCACTTTTCAGGCTAATCCCAACAAACTTATTTCCTTGTTAAAGCTTTATAGAAAGTCATATATGTGAGTTTTCATGGAAAATAAATTTTAAATTCATGCACACTCCTATTCAGGCAAAAGAACAAACTCCCCCTGCCTGCCTGGTTCTGCCTGCTTTGTCTTTAGGAACTGTATCTAGAGAAGATACTGAAGCCTGTTGTGATCCTTGAATCAATCCTGTGCATCTACACCCACATGTAATGTCCATAGCAGATCTGTCTGTACTGTAGGGCAGTGACCAACTGGATTTCTTTGGTTAGAAATCCCACTGCCTTGGGACAGATGAGGACTATCTTGTCAATAGGCATATTTCAATTGCTTAAACATGAGGCAATGACTGTCCTTTGTCATTAGTGCTATCCTACAGTTTCAAACATTTCTGCATGAGGTAAAGACATATGACACAGGACATGAAGGAGACCTCTGCCCTTCTGGAGTGACAGCAGGAGGCCACAGTATCCAAAATGCTATCAAAAAGCTATATTTCGACAATGAAATTTTGCCTCTGTGATGACAGCAGATGGGATACTTGGTGTTGTCAGGTCACAGACACTGTGACTGCCCATCTGCACTGTGCATAAATGACAGCTACAATACACATACAAGGGCTAACACAGGTTCAACTTTCCTCTCTTCCTCCCTGCCCCAATTCTCCCTCTGCCATCACCCTCTGGATATACTGCAGATAAGTATGTGTGGCCTTGAACATGGGTTCAGAGGCCCATGGACAGTTCACACAGCACGTAGATCAAAGACTAGCAGCCAGAACATATGAGCTCTGTGACTAGACAAATAAATTTAAGCCACAGACTGTAATATTAACAACTTTCAGAGACAAGCAAGTATGGCTGTTTTTTATCTGCCAGCCTAAGAGATAAAAGGTTGTAGATAAACTATTCCTAATCCCCTGAATCAATGCCCTAAAAGAAGATACAATTGTTTCTTTAAAGGATGTCAAAGACTGTTTGTAGACAATGAGATTAACTTGATTAAACATCAATTTCTCCAGTGAATACAAATGATTAACATTCACTAATCATAGTTTACTATATTTGATAAGCTCTCAAAAGAAAATGGGTGTTCTTAGGATTCAGTCATTTAAAATAAGTTGCTGTCAGTCTTAGAAATAATGGCAAGACAGAGGAAATAATGAATTCTCTGATATCTGTGCATGACTTTGCAACAGATTAGAGAATAAAACTAGCTGTAGTAGCAGGAATAATAATGACAAAAACAGCAATGCAACACTTGGAGAATATAGGATAGAGCTTTTGGATTACTTTAAAGGTACTAAAATAGAAAGGAACTCTTATAATATATACACTTGTCACATCCAATAACCTCCATCAGTGCCTGCTAGTGGTTAGTAGTTGGATGCCAAAGACTTTAGCAGGAAAGCATCGTAGTAAATAATCGATGTTAATTCACCTCATTCCATTAATGTCATCAGAGCTGGAATTCACTTCACCACATTCAAGTCTGGCTTTACAAATGGCATATGGGAAATATTTGATCAAGGCTAATTACTCATAGCTGACTGCAGGGCTATGGGTGGTGACAGGCTGGGAATTGTGCTGAGTCTGAATTTCCAAGCACAGGTGGATAAAGCTACACAGGAACCAGTATGCTCATCCTATGGAAAATTTGGGATTTTTGGTTTTTTTGGTAAGAAAAAAACCCAAGCAAACACAAAACTGGAAATGCACAACATAGCATGTATTTCTTTGAAGAAAATTTCAAGCCAGTGAGATGGCAAGGGATTTAGGCCATTCTGGTAAAACAGAGAGCCCGAGAAACATGTATTACAGTATTCAGCCAAGTGGGTCTGGAGGTACCTTAGAACCTACCTACCTCCCAGGTTTTCACAGTTGTCATGCAGTCATCATGATCCCACAGAAAGCTTCAGTTCTGTTGAATCACCATTTACCATTTGAGATCCAGTTCACTGGAAATCTTCCAACCAGTTCTACAAAGACAAACTAGTTTTTCCTCATGCTGGAGCAAGATGCTTTCCAATTCATATTTTAGCCAACATTCCTGCTTTTGTAAACCAATGGGAAAAAGCTGAATATATTTAAAACCAAATCACCAAGCAGCTCAAAATAGTAGCTGTGTTTGAATCACTACACAATGAAATGGGGAGAAAAAGGTATTCCTGAATAGTACTAGCAGTTGACAAGACAATACAGGGCTATAATAAGAGCATAACTACTTATTATTATTCTTGCCTTGAAATAGCATTTGCATGGAAACAATTTATGTTTTATTTTAATAACATGTTAAGGGCAAACAAGATAGAATATATGTTGCAATGACTTGTCTGATCTGAAGAAATTACTCCCAAGAGTTATCTAGTATTTTATCTCAGATTTTTTGTTGCTCTTTCCTGCTAGTCTTATCTGGTCTACATGTTGTTATCAGAAGCTCTATAATACTTTAATACATTCAAAATGTGTATAAAAAAATCCTGAGGGTATTGACAGATCATTTCTTCTTTCTGTTTCCATCCCTTCCAACTAAAGGCTGAAGAATGTTAATAAATCCACTTCTTTACCTCTCCCACCCTGAGATCATCTACTCTGTAAAAAAATGGAAGTTAGACCTGATCAGTCTAGAAGCATTGTTTTTCAGTTCATTTCACTCTCATTCAATAATCATGAGTAGTAAACAGCAGAGGACTGTTAATGACCTTTAATTTGCTTTAGAAACTTAAAATACGAATCGTTTTATTCCCCCAGGTATACGTAAATGAGGGAAAGCAGAGTGCACACATTTGACTGGTAACAGAACAGTCATTAGATTTATTCATCAGTACCTAGCAAATTCCTTATTTGACTCAGGAGTTCAGAGGATTCAAAGCAGCCAAGATAAGAACAGTGAAAAGTGCAGGCAAATGTGGTCTTCTGGCTCAGAGGTGGGAAGCAGGTTCTCTCCATTCTTCTGCTGTCATGGTGACTGAAACAAGCCCCTGAATGTTTCTGGTCTTCATGAGACATGTTTTACCTCTAGACAGGTCTAGAAAGGGATGTACAACAAAGGAGGAGAACAATTGTTTCACATAAATAGTGGGAATATTGATTAAGAAGGATGATTAAGAGGAAGAATATTAAAAGAAATTGGTGTAAGAAAAATAACGAAAAATATGCTATCTATTGTGATGCATGCAACAGCCTCACAAGATAAATGATAAAACCCCTCTTTGCAAAATAAGATTATAAATGGAAGTACAGTAAATAACCAAGCATTTGTAAATGTACTTGCACACATTCAGTAAAAGCAATGCAGTGTAAATTAAGGACAACTCCTTAGCAGTCAGCAGTTATATAAGTGTAAAATCAGCACAAGTAAGGTCAGACCAGGGTCTAGGAATGTTAATGTATTTGAACTGGAATGTTAATGCATCTGAACAGGAATGCCAGGTACAACTTTACAATCCAATGTCTGGAATTAATATTCAGCACTCTTCCCCTCTGATAGACTTTGGTACTGTGGAAAATACAAGAAACACAACAGAGGAAATCTCATTCATCTGCCAAAACCACAATCAGCAAAGCAAACTATGGGCTGATAAACAGCTGTTTTTCATTCCAATATAATAGGAACAGAAAGAGAAATATAGAAATTGGAAGGCTGCAAATTAGGTTGTTCCCATTCAGCTCTTGAACATCCCAAGGAACAAACAGCACCTGAGTTTTGGGTGTCCTCTGGTGTTGACTTATTTTTACTCTTTCCAAGCTCTCCAGGGCTTGCTTGTATCTCACCAGTGAATGCTGGCAAGTGTCATGTATATCACAAGAAATCAGTGATTCAAAAAAAGAAAACAACCATTTTGTGTCATTTCAAAGAAAGATCTGTGCTGAAGCCATACAGCCAGAAGAAAAAAAAAAAAAAAAAAGACCTGCTCCACCCCAAAGACAGCAGCCAAGCAGCAGCATGCTGAAAGAAAAGTAATTCAAAAGGAGCACAAAATAAGGAGAATGAGAAAGAAAGTGGGTTAGCCTGAGTGATTTAGGATGGGGATGATTCAGTGTTGAGGGCCAGGCTATTATAAGCTGAAGTCAGATCACAGTGGACTTGGACAGTTGTTTTGTTTGATTACTTTTTGGGCTGCAAGCCTTTTGGCGGGAATACTATGAATTATAATAACAGACGTTCATTTCACATCTTAGCTTTGACATTTCACAGTTCTGTGCAAAGATACCATTCTGAAGAAGCTTGTACTGTGCCCCTACCTTAGCAAATGCGAAGACTATAAAAAGCCTGAGAGGTAAAACATAAAAACACAAAAAAGAAGTAAGCTTCTTTACTATTCCTTTAAACAATGCTGCTGAAGTGATTGTGAGTAGATGCTGAGTCTTCTTTTTGGCTAGATCTATTTCTCATAAAGCAGCAAGAAGTGCAAGGTTAAAGAAAAGCAAACACTGAAGGGTTAAAAAGTCCTCAAGCCTGCCATGCATTCAAACCTACCTTTGACCTTGCCTTTTGCTATGAGACAAACCATTCCTCTAACCAGCAGGATCCGAGAGGCCTTGAAATTAAATCGGGTCCCTGCCTCAAGGTATTTAAATTAAGTAGCTCTCTTAGTTGGGGCAACGTAAGTCAGCTGCCCATTTGACTGGGCTGGGGAGGGAGGATTGGCTTTTCTGGCACTGCTCCAGGTGGGTAGTTGCCTTCAGAGCCCAGCAAAGTCCCTTCCATCACAGAGCAAAGAGAAAGATGTAAATCACTTCTCCCTAAGCCATCATCATCATCTTCTTAATACCTGCTTTTTAATGAATCCCAGCTGAAGGGCTATTTACTGGATGAAGACTGTTTCTTTTGGGCTGAAGGAGCTTGATCTCTCCTGTTGCAGAGGAGGACATTTATCTCCTGCCATAGCTGGTTGGCTGTGAGGCACACAGTTGCTCTGTCCATGCACTGCTGCGTGCATCCCCAGCTGGGAACAACGGTGGCCGTGCGTACATGCTCTGTTTTCTGGAGATGGTACCTGCTAGTCTCTGGGCTCCATCCTAAAAAGGGGCTCAAAGAAGGGGTGACCAAACACTGCAGGTCTCCACCTTGATGAATTCTGCTGCTGGGCTGTGGGGTGGCATTTCCCAGCTTGGGATGCCTCTACTGGTGATGAGGGTTGTCTGAGATGCAAAATCTGTACTTTTCTGAAGGATTTGTTCTTCCCATAACTAAAAGCCCCACTTCTGTTTTTGTTTTTTGTTTTTTTTTTTTTCTGAGTGCTGTACCCTCACACACATGCCTCAGGAGAGGGCAATCCTCATTATGCTCCTGCTGTTGGAAAGGAGTTTTCAGAGTGGCTAATAAATTGGCTCATTCCTCAGTGGCTATTAATTATGTCCATATTTAGGCAATAAACCATGTTAACTTCTAGAGTTTCAGAACTACAGACAGCAAAAGCAACACAGCAGTGGTACATTATCATCCGAAAAAGACAAAATAAGGCAAAGAGATAGCAACAGAGAGAGTTCTAACCTCCTTCATTTAAGAAGCCCAGGGCTTGCTTTGTGGAAGGGCAATAGAAATGGTCAGGGAAAGCGGCAATACAAAACAGTGCAGAAATGATCAGCAGACTTTTGGGATTTTCTGAATAAGGTGCTTTGGAGCAGTCAGGGCTAAGAAAATCTCTTCAGAAGATACAGTGAATTGGGTAGATGAGGGAGAAAAAGAACTGGGCATCATAACTCACAAATTCTAAATTTTTTTAGGATTTGGAAAGACAGATTAGAGCATTGTTTTTTGGTTCTGCACAGATCCTCTGACAGGTGGAGAGAGTTAATTGATCCTGATCTGACAGCCTTTACAGTGGGGCTGCACCTTGGGAAAACAGAAGCAAAAGTTCATTTTCTGTCTAAAAAGAGGACATTAGTAGTCCTATGCCATTTAGTATGACTTGCTCCTTTGATCTGTGTATGGCTTTGTCTATCCTGTGCTAATTTACTTAAGTGTTTGCAAGGAGGGGCCAAGGGGAAAAAGCATTCATTAGAGCTACAGAACTGCTGAGTTGTTTGACAGTAATTCTATTTGGAATTCATTTATTTAAGTACAGACAAGGTGGGGTTGAGGAGTGATTTTTTTTTCTTGATATGGATAGGATAAATAGTTGAATGGAAACGTGTATGTTGATGACTGAAATTGCTAAAAGCTTATCCCCGAACAAAGTTCATGTAGTGCAATGCTGCATGGGTTACTGATTGGGCCTCCTTGCTGTGCCTGGCATGCTCATTCCTGCTCTAGACCAAAACCAGGCAAATACATTTGTGTACATGCAAGTACATATACAGGAAAAGCCACAGTGAAAGTTTTACCTGCATTTTTCTCTCAGCGTGTCCCAGCATTCCCAAGGGAATGATTTATTAGCGACGGTATTTCATTCCCCGGGACTATTTTCTGGCTTCCTTGCAGAGGCTGCAGAGATGACAGGTTTAATGCTGGTTACTAAGATGCACTTACGCAGTGCACTGAGATTCTACCGAAACGACCAACAGGCTTTTCACTTGAGCAGCAGTCTCTTGGGAACAGACTTCAGTCACTATTGACCTAAGCTGTGTTTAAATCATTGACATGGAGATAAAAGGCTTCCTATCATGTTACCAATTCTTCAAGCCACCTGCTCCTCCATTTTGTTGAATAAATTAGAACTGACTGGATATGAGTTGGGGTGTTGGTGGGTTTGGTATTTTTTTTTCCCCCCTCTTCAAAGGGGAAAAGTGAAGAGGATGAAATGTTAAAAGTTTGATGTCAACAGCCTCTCTGTACAGACTGGTTGTGATGTGCATCTGCGCTTTTCCACACTATTCCTTGTACCAAGGAATTCTGTATGGTCATTTCTGGCTGGGGTTACTTAGTAAAAGAAGCAGAGATGGGAGACCCTAAATATGAAATCTGAAGGAAAAGACACCATTGTATAAAATATAGGGTTATATAATAACATGGTGAATATCCTACTAAATGCCAGCATTTTTAATCAAATAATAGCGGAAAAGTCCAAAAAGAGTTAATAATAAGAAATTCCACTAAGTTTAATTTTTCTATCAGGCAGTAATATAAAATAAGTTATAAAATATAATTTTTTCAAAATATATTCTTTAAATGATAGCCTGGCTTGATCAAAAAGTCTTAATGTGTTTTAATAGTTAAAACCTGAAGTATTGATTCATTACAGCTGGATAAATAAGCATTATGGATTTTTTTTTTCTGATTGCAAATAAAATTATTTTATTGTCTAATTGGTACACAAGTAAATGGAAATTAATGTTCCCATACATTAACTTGAAATAATGGAAATTCTGGAAATATTTTGACTTACACCTTTTAAAATCACTTGTTTGTAATTAGTTTATTTTGGTAAAATTGAACACATAATGACCTCAGTAAAAGATACAGCTGGTGTTAAAGAATTGCTAAATTAAATAAATGGAAACACTAACTGAACAGGTAATAACTTCTGTTAAAGTGTTTGCCCAGCTGTAGATAAGAGATATAATTTCTTCCAGATTATTTAGAAAATATCAGTTCGTACTTTATGTACATGCCTTGTTTTTGTGGAGTCCAAGATTACAAGGCCCCTGATTTCCTTCAGGAACAGTATTCATTAATCTTGTATGCCATTAGCTCTGTCTTAAAGACTTTGAAGTACATTTTCCACATCTGGCTGTATGGAAGGTCAGGATGTTCCCAGCTTTATTTAACTACAACCAGATTCTGATCACTGTTTTCCAAACCATTTAATTTTTATGTTATCTGTCATTTTGCATCACTCCCAAGACAATATTAAAACTAAGATTGCTATGCTGTTAGTGATTTGATTTACATATTAAATTAAAATACAACAGTAACACCATTCATTTCCATATTGTTCCTCACAATAGCCTCAGACTACTTTTATAATTCAATCAATATTGATATGTATATTAAGTGGAAATATCTTCAAATTTTAATACACAAAGATGCACTGCTTTAGCAAATTTCCATGATTAATGGCAATCTTTGCCTCAAATAGCTTTTAATTAGATTAAAGATAAAATATATCAATTATGGACAAATCTGCAGTAATTTAAGACAGGTATAAGTTTTACAGCAGAGGTTGAAGACAGGGCACAGAAGTGCTGGATCCATATTAGCCCTTGCCAATGAATATGCAGTTCAGCCCTCAACCCTCACCGTTGACATCCTGCCTCTAAATGGGTAACGTCTCTCTAACTGAAATCATGATGCCATTGGAGTCAGTGGAAAAATTTCCAACATTTCATCTGCAATGGCTTTTCACCTCTGTTCTTATATAATATTTTATAACAAGCAGATTTTATATTTAGCCATATTAAAATTCATATATGAGGTACTAATGAAAGCTAAATGCCAGATTGTGAAAAGTGGCTCACATTGTTCCTTTGGTTCACATCTGATTTTTCTCTCCATGTCTCTCCAGTTCCTTTCTTTCTCTCCCTCTACCTTAATAAAATACATAGATACTATTTGTAATTTTGGGAAACTCAGGATATTAATCACTTCCCACACAAAACCATCACAGGCACTGCAAGTCTTGCAGGGAGGTTATGTGGACGTTTACAATCAGCCATTTATTTGCTCCAGCTCTTTTACATCATTCTTTAAGAATGTGCTCTTTTATTTCACAGCTCACTTTTCTGACTTTAGATAGACAGTATTCCTAAAGCAAGTTTGTCTCTCCAGCATCTCCAATATCTGCAGCAGTTTTCCCTAATGACTTTACATGCCTTACAGTTTCTCTCAAATTTCTTTTTCCATGGGCTAATAAATCTTTCCTCATAACTAAAGGCTTCTGCCATCTTTTCCAAATGTAATATTTTATCCTGAAGCTTTTGTTTGTTCTATTTTTCTCCTTTATATCTTTATATTTCAGCTCATTCACAAATTAATTTAATACAAATTGTGACTGTAAATATCCAAAGCCTTTACATGCTACCTTTGCATCTCAGTGTCTCACAAAATATTTTATGGCTTACTCAACCCATATACAAATTATTTGCAGAAATGGGGAATGTCATAACAATTGAGTCCATGGAGGAATGTGGAAAGGCAAGATGCTGTTAACCTAGTTACAGTTTGGGGTAGAGACTTGCATTATAATATTTTCTCATAGGGATATAAAATAACTATGACTCATAACTCTCCCAAAGCCACTTAAGATCTTGTCCTTCCAGACTTACTGCACTAACTGTATGCTAATAATGTTTACTGAAGAAAATTTCTAGATACTATATTCTGCATAAAGATAATTAAATTTAGTGGATTTAAAGTATCATATACTCTGTGTATTACAATGTTCTGTCATGCAGAAAACAATATTTTTAACAAATTCCCCACCAATGTCTAGAATTAAGTGAGGTAACTTTGGCAGGGACATCCTTAGCCCCTTAGCAGAATGGGAAGAGGTTGAATCTCTGAAAAAATCCCATGCATTGGAAATTGACTTGTTGTCCTGGTTTCAGCTGGGATAGAGTTAATTTTTTTCCTAGTAGCTGGCATAGTGCTGCGTTTTGGATTTAGTATGAGAATAATGCTGATAACACGCTGATGTATTAGTTGTTGCTAAGAACTGCTTATGTTAGTCAAGGACTTTCCAGCTTCCCATGCTCTGCCAGGTGCACAAGAAAACTGGAAGGGGGCACAGCCAGAATAGTTGATCCAAAGTGACCAAAGGGCTATTCCATACCATATGATGTCATGCTCAGTATATAAACTGGGGGGGTCAGCTGGGGAGCAGCGATCGCTGCTCAGGAGCTGTCTGGGTATCGGTTGGTGGGTGGTGAGCAATTGCATTGTGCATCACTTGCTTTGTATATTATTATTATTATCATCATTATTATATTATTATTATTATCATTACTATCTTACTTTATTTCAATGATTAAACTGTTCTTATCTCAACCCAGGAGTTTTCTCACTCTTACTCCTCCGATTCTCTCCCCCATCCCACCGGGGTAGGGGGAGTGAGTGAGCGGCTGGGTGGTGCTTGGTTGCTGGCTGGGGCTAAACCATGACAATTGTGCTGTCTGGAAAGTTTGTTCAACGTAGAGATCGGAGAAGATCAATGCACAGACAGTCTTCAGAGAAGGTTAGAAACAAATCTGGGAAAAGTCATGACTCTTGGACCCAGCGACTGAGCTGCAGGTCTTGTAGAAAAGCAGGAGAATAAATGAAAGACAGGGCAGGAAGGTGCCAACAAGATGTGCCCCTGAACCCATACCAACAAGCCCTTGTTCGTGGGCAGTGGACACTGGCTGGAGTGACACCCAGGGTCTCCTTCTACCTGTCCTGTGGCCACACTCCTTCATTTAGCCACATGTCCAAATATGTACCTGAAGCCCACCCTGTCCAATCCACCTTATGACCTATCTTTAGAGCATCTTAGCACCATGCTCACCACACTACCTACTGGAGCCCTTCCATCAGCTTTGACATGTGCAGCATGTCTGTTAGCACAGTCTGCACTGAAGCTTGTTGAGATGACAAAGTAAAGCAGCCCATATGCGTTCAGGAAATGCTGCACTTCGGTGCTTGAAGATGAAAGCCCTCGGTCTCCTGTTGGTAACAGCACCATCTGTTGGCAGATCATTCACACGGGGGCTCAGAGCAGCACCATGGCAGAAGAGGTGATGTCTTGCAGTTTTATGCATTAACTTTTCCAGGAATCATCTACTGAGCTGTGCAAAATATTGTACTCAAACTTACTGGAACACAGGTTTAGATTTTTTTATGTTCATTAAACCCCAATCATGTTACTGACTCCTACAAGCTTGGCTGAACTGGAAAGCCAGTGAATCTCCTTCACCTGGAGACACACCAGAGGGAGGTGGTGCATAACTGCTGTGTTCCAGTGTAGTTTCACTGGGGACTACAAGGATTCAGCTTGTTCCCTGTTATTTAAGACATATTAACCTACAGAGGAAAAAGATCATCCCTCAAAATAAACAGGCTCCCAAAGCTTCAGAAGTGTGTGCAAGTACATTTTTCATATGTTCTTCAATTTATCACATACCCATGTCTGTCTGCATCATGTGCCTGATAACCCCATCTCGCCCAAGATCCACTGTACGACGCCATTTCCCTGAGCAATTTCAGACAGCTGCCATTCCTTTAAATCAACCTGCCAAAGAAACATTTCCTCATTCTCTCTCCAAATGTAGGCTCCCTTCATCCCCACTAAATCATCCTGGCTTAAAGCCCAGAATGGGCAACGTTCAGTTCTGGACCAATGACAATTTTTCTTTACAGATGAAAATGTGGCTGTGTTTAGCATTTTCTTTCCCAACCATACAAAGTTAGCAATAAGAGTTTTATATGCTTGTTTCTTCTCCCCAATATTCCCAAGTCCTAGAGGGTCTCTGGGTATCAGATTTCAAAATTTTGTCAGTTTTCTGGACAGAACAGTAAATTAAGTTATTTTGTAAGTTGGTGCATATTTATTCAGTTTAATTTGCCTCTTTCTGAGGTATGTGCTGTCAGGGAGAGGAAATGAGAGAGAATAAGAGCAGAGTAGGAGGCAACCACCTTGGCTGTTGCCTCCCTCTCACCATCAGTTTCAGTCAAACATGGGGTCTGCGATATTTAAGCCACCTTCTGGCCATAGTGTGTCAGGGAAGATGAGACAAGAGGCATGGCAAATGTGGCTTGGAAAAGAGCAAAGGTGGGGAGAGCTAGAAACCAGTGTGCATTGTGACTAGTAGAAGAAGGAGATGGAAGTTGCTGTGTCTACTTGACATAAGGAGAGAGAGTGAAGCCCAAAGTCTATAGTGTCATTAAAAAAAAAAAAAAAAAATTAAGGTACTTAGTTGTGTTATCATTAACTTTGTGACTATGGATCTTTCCTGAGGTTCAAAATGACAAACAATTTGTCAGTGATTCTCTTAACCACTTAATTGACAATCACTTCTTAAAATCATATCCCTGGTGTGAAGGAGTATGGGAATTACCACCTGATACCATCAAGAAAACCCCAGATTTTACTCCCATGCTCATGCTTCTAATTATAGGCTGCTTGGATGATGTCTCCAGCATATTCTCTTCACTTCCCTGGAAAACTGCCTATAAAGTGACTTTTTGCCAGTGCTCTCTCTGGACTGCCCTTGGGTGTTGCCTCCCTCTCAGCACCACCAGTTTCAGTCAAACATGGGGTCTGCAATATTTAAGTCACATTCTGGCCAGAGTGTGTCAGGGAAAACCTCTATCTATAATGTTCTCAATGTACATAAAGAATACAGTGACACATTTGATGACATCTCCCTCTTATCATCCTCCAGGGGTTTCAGAAAGGCTGTCTTCACCCAGAAAAGTGTTTGGGTAACTGCCTACAAGAGCCACTATGTGTCTGAGGAATTTGCTGATAAAAGGTCATCAGGAAAGACTCCTAGGCACCACTGCTTGCTCCTACATTCACCCATTCACAGACTGCAAAAGCTCACAGCCTGCCAAGTGCTCACAGAGTCCAGGCTCTCTCACGACTAGTAAATTCTCTCTCTGGGAAAAGTCCTTGTGCCATTTAGGAGCTGCTTTCGCTGGCTGCAACACATATGCAACCATCAAGTGATTCATTGGGGTACTGCAAATAACAACATGGGCAAACAGATGTCTTCCACTTTCTTCTGGGTGTTCTTCATGACAACTAGCACACAAATGGCATGCACAACCCTCACTTTCCTCTAGGTCTTTGATTTAATTAAAGACTATACAAAAACATTATATAAGGCAGTATAAAAACTTAATGCGAAGATGCAGCACTGTTTGCTGGTGACAGTGCTGTCTCTTTGGTCATGGTGATGCATTTGTATGGGTACTTACTGAATTAGATTAAATCAACTAAAGATTGCCAAAAGAAACATTAAAGGAATAACATTGCAATGCACTTTGGCAGCCTGGGCTTATTAGAGTTAATCAATTTTGCATGTATGTAACAAAATCTTTTGAAGATCTATACTGTAATTGTGTCAGCAGCAAAAGTCTTGGACTTTTCTTTTAAACTGCAATGAGAAAAGTCACCTGGACAATGTAATGTCAGTTTCCAAAGTATGGAAATGAATGCAATGTAAACAAAATTGATTGTAAAGTCTTGTAAGACCCTCTCCAAATTGGTATCTGTTATAAAATAAACCATGGCAACAGTGTTTATGTGACCGTCCTTATAGAAGCAATAGGAATCACTCTGGTGAATAAGATGATATAGAGAGAGTGAACCAGCACTGGTGGGTTTTCCACATCTTTTGTATTAAAATTAAAATCTTCATTTTGCACTTCCCATGCAGATCATATTGTCTCCACAAAAAAGCAAGGTGCTTCATTTGCTTATTTTGTATTGCTGAATTTCACCTGCTGGTTCTGCCTATTAAACACATCTATTCCCAGATCATGTAATATTAAAAAAAAAAAGAAAACAGTTTTAATGAAAGTTATCAAGGGCTTGGAATGAAAGTATGCAGTATGAGGCTTTCAAAAAAGATGAGAATAAGAAAGATGAGTTCTCAAACTCTGTGCTCTTGGCAGCACCAGGCTTGGAAGATTAACTCTTAATAGTTCAGTCAAAACCATACATGAATATATTTGAGAAAGCTGGACCGGTGAAGAATAGATGAAATATTATCAGCTTACTGTTGAAGTTTATATTTCACATTTCTCAGTCACTGAGGTTTTACTACAGGCTATATAATTAGTTTTGATCTAAACTTTATCCCAACACACTAATCTAGAATATTACTTTTTATAATCAAGACAACTTCTACTTCAGCTCAAGCAAAAACATCGTACAAGTCAATAGCTAAATCCTAGTTTTATTGAAGTCAACAGCAAAACTTGAATTGATTTTCATGGCACTGTGTTTTGCTTTTTGTGGCTTTGACAAAAAACAGAAAAAGAGAGGGGAGAGAGAGAGAAGGAGGTGGCTACTTTATGGAAAAAAAATAATTAAATGAAATTTATTTCACCCCATTCCATTTTGGAGGAAGAAGGGGCAGGGAAGCAGTAAAGAGGAAGCATATTTGTCTTCTACTGCCCAGCCTAATTTGTCTTTGAACAGACACTGTTAAAGAGAAATAGGAGATTAGAGAAAGAAATTTAATTTAGATCAGAGGCAATTGTGTAGATGTCATGTTCATTGAAATGGTCACTGAGGAGCAACTGGAGCACAGCACCATGTCCTTCAGGAGCTGGACATCAATATATGAAGCCACTCTCAAAGCAGCAGCAGGGAAGCGAGCTCATCCAAAGAGCCTATTTTGACAAGTAAGGCTAGTTACTTTTCCCCTGTTTATTAGACTATGGCTGCTGGGAAATTGACTGTGCTAGTCTTTGCTGAGAGTTTAAAAAAAAAATCCATATAGAGCATTCTGCCTTGAACACGATGATGATACGGGCTCTGCCTTTCATCTGTGAATGAGTTAATACATAAAGAACGTCAGTTCCCAGGAAAGTATAAAGGCCACCACTAAACCATATGTACAAGATTTTATTCTCAGAAAACCTTCAAGATATTATGTAATACTGTACTGTAAGAGAAGCCACAGTATGCTTTTGTGTAAAACACTGTCATGACTGTTTCTTGATGTTTAGGCTGCATTTGTCATTTGTTTAGATTTTTAGTTCCAAGGGCCAAACACTTTTAACATTTGTGCATGTTTTTTTGATGTTGCCTTCTGTACCATGATCCAAATTTGTTTTGCAGTCACCTACCCCTAAATAGTTTACTAGAAAACAGTTAAGGGATAATGCTTTATACAAGCCTTATGAACAGAGTAGAAAGGATAATACAGCCCTATTCTAATGAGGCAGTGAGGTGGAAGGAGCAGATTAAGATTGCTACCATGTCTTTCTTGAATCAACATTAGACTAATGTGCTAATATTGTTATGGTATGTTTTTATGTTATTCACTATTAATAAATATCAGAAAATATCAGAAATATCAGAAAAGGATGTTAATGCAAATATAAGATGTTGTTAAGTGCTTTGGGTGCATTTGCTCCTCAGTCACAAAAAGAACTGTAGACATATAGAAATTATAGTCCAAATGCAAAACTAAGGTAATATGCGTGATAACATACTTGCAACATTTCTGTGCTTGAATATTTGCTGTTAATTTTGCTTGAGTCAGGAACTGCTGTTTCCCCATGTACCCACCATTTTGCATTTCATACTTACCAGGGAAAACACATGCAGAAAAAGGCAGCTTTTAAAATCATTCCCAGGAAGGCAACGGCCCTGCAGTCCCAGCCTTCATTCTCTGCCTTTATCCTGTGGAGGGGAGAGGCGTCTCACAAGGGAAAGAAACGTGTTAGGGTTTTCCGTAGAGATTTTCTCTCATGAGACTGCAGGCATAGGAAGCTGCACATACAGTCTGGTTGCCCAGAAGGTCTGACAACAGTAGAAGTATGGACCTCTAAGACGACTGAATTACAGTGTTGTAAAGATGGCCTTGATCATGGGAGCAAACTGCTCCACAGATGATGAAACTCATAAACATGAATTTCAGTCTCTGATACCTGTACATCATCATGAGCCTTAGGTACATACAGTCAAGAGACCCCAGGATATGCATCCCCCCTTTCATTAAGATTTAATTGTAAATGATTCTAAATGTCATGGAAATATGAACATTTCAACACACATTATTTGATTAATATTCACAACAATTAGGAGGAGAGAAAACAGCATCACATACACTGTTATTTGACTGAGAGTCTTCAGATGAGGTCTGAGATTTAGGCACTCTGACTAAGACGACCCTAAAAGGTAAGGGGATTATTAGCTCCTAAAATAACGTCACAAGAGATTTTTCAATCCACAATTTCACATTAGGGAATTTTGCTACATTAAAAATGCTGTATAAAACATTCCAAAAGCATAGAGAAAGTCTGAAAATAACACCATTGTCCAAACTTTGCTTTTCTGCCCAAACGAAACACCTCTGGCATTCAAGGTTCAAGTGAAAATAAAGAAGGTAAAAACCCTAAGTCATAAATTCAAATTGACATTCTGTAGCAAGTGTGAGACATCAACCCTCATGGTGGCTCTATTGCCACTTTAACATCAACCCTATCAGGAAAAGTTATGCCTTTTATATGATGGGGTTTTTTGACCCAGGCAGCTCACCATGTTTCAGGGATTCTTGTGTTGTTTCCAAATGAAAAGAGAAGTTGATTGTCTCAGGCAGCTTAGGAGCAATCACAGCTATTCACAAACAGTAAACACAGTCTTGATTTTCTGAATGCAACAAGAATCAAACAATAGCACAGAGCTTCTTTGCTTTAACTTTAAGTCCCTTTCATTCAAATGCTTTTTATGCTTCCTCAGTAAGTGACTGCTTCAGTGCTTGTTCAGTCATGGGCTATGTTTCTGCTCCTTCTCTGTGCTTTATTCTGTGATGCTTCTTACACATGCAGGCTTCTAACTAAAGTTGTACTCAGTCAAGTCCAGCTCCCAGCCAGTTTAAACTCTAGTGCTTCCTCACATCTGTTTTTGGTTGGGACAGTGATATACGCTTGCGTTTTCATCTGGAGACTGTTCTCACCTCAGCAACCTATTTGTCTCTCATCGACAGCTTAGATGGAGGAGAGGCTTTGCTTGTCAGTGTACCCATCAGTCCACCTCAGAACTGCATGCTTTTGTAGCACCTGGCACAGGACTGTGGGTCTAACTGGGGCCTTTGGAGCCTAACATAACATAGCATTAAATTATGAAGAGTTATAATTGGCATGATATATCTGGGTTTGCAGCAGTGCTGGTTGTGAGCCCTGCAGAGAGCTTGCGATGTTTCCTGTTCACAAGGATGGGTGCAGCCTGTGTGATCCCACCTGTGTTTCAGCTCCAGCCCTGGAGCCCCAGAGCTACATTCACATGGAGATGAGCCAGCATGAATCCTCTGCTCATCCCAGCAGGGCCTGTTTGCCAGAGCTCATCATCCCAAAAACACAGCTTCAGAGCATCTATGCCAGCATCTGGCCAGGCTTGCAGTGCTGGTTCATCAAAACATGCAACCACTTGCACCCCGCCGAGCAGTGAGATAACCCAGTGCAGACCTAGCAGTGATCCACTTGTGGCTTTTCGTGTCACAGAGTCACACTGGACAGACCAGTCTCAGAAACAGCAGGAGAACATCAAATCTGTTTTTATATCATCAAAGAAGATGATGATGAAATGCCAACCCCTTCTGCAAAGTCAATCTGATTGTTTGGTTTTTGGGGTGGAAGGTTTTGTTTTGTGTAATCTTTGGCAGGAAGGAGAGGGAACAAGAAAAAAAAAAAAAGCAGCAAGTTTCTTCAGCTGCAATTTGTGACTCACTGAAAAGTGATTGGTTTTGGTTTGCTGACAGCTACTGCCTGCTGGCAGTTGTGGGCTTACACAGGTTTAATTTCTATGCTTCGCTTTTTTTGCAAAGGAAATATAAATAAATTGGAGAGCTTGACATGAGTGAACTCAACATGTGTGTTTTCTCCTGTTGGGATACTGAATTTTCTTTGACTTTGGAATGGGGGAAGAAGCAACTGGACACAATAGGTGAAGAACAGTGAGGAGACATGAAGATGTTTGCTTTAAGGATTAGGGAAGGATGAAAACCAAAAAAGACTTCCACCTGCCTGTCACACACGAGGGTTACTGCTGACAAATTGGAGTAGAAAGCAGCACACTAATTATAGCATTAAACCTACCATTTCATTTACCTTTTGGTCAATGTGACAAAACAAAAAAGACAGGGAGAATAATGAAGCATAACAATGAGGACTATAGTATGTTATTCTTATTAGTTTTAGAAAATATTGGGTTGACTCCTCCAATTCTGAGTTCAGTTTGCTCTCTTTTAGCACACGGTTATAGAGCAGTATAGAGCAGCTGGTTGCTGTCCTGCAGGATTTCTCCCTGCATATTGAGAAGCTCTGCTGTTGTAAAGCCTCCTACAGGCAATGCTTCCTGTCCTGGACCTGCATTGCTTGGCCTAAGGTCAGCTGCAGGGTGAAAAGACAAGAAGGTGAGGAAGCGCATGTTAGACCCAGGCTTTTCTGTGAGCAATTTCCCAGGGGAATCCTGTTGCTGAGGGAATTTGGCAAAGCAGGAACTAGTGCTGATCCTCTGCATCTGCAGCCAGATAGTGGATGTCACAGGAGCAAACTGAAACACATGCTTGGAAAATTCTTTGGAAATTAGCTATGTTCAGGGAATAAAAGGTGATTTATAGCTGGGATTTCATATGTGGAAAAAAAATCCACCAGTCAGCTCTCAGGTTAGGTTTGTCTTCCCAGAAAAGCAGGGTTTATCACACTGAAGGAGTACAGATCTCCTATAGAAAAGGAACACTACACTATACTTGAGTGTGTTACATTTTTATTTTAGGTGTTGGTCAGCTTTATTATCCATGTCCTTGAAATTGATAATAAAACTGGTAATTCTAAACAGGTGTGGATTACAGTACTGTTGTGCCTCATGAGCATTTTTGTTCCCTTACTAAAGCAGTATTAAAATCATGTCTTCTAATCCACTGCACTTGGAGTTCCTTTCCCACACTTAAAGGGTCATCTGTACATGTTCTCTCGGGCTTCTTTTTGGTCTTCATCTTCCTCTGCCTCTTTTGACTATTTTTCCCTCCAGCTTAACTTGGAAATTTTCAACCTTTTAGGCAGAATATTTTTTAAAAAAATTCCACATCTGATTTCCTGAAAAAAACTACAGTTATATATTTCTGAAAAAAGACCCATAGAGACATACAAAAAAATATGAGGATTTACATTACTGGAATGCAACTTACACATTAGACATATGGCAGATTTGATTCCCCAAAGAATGCACAGGGTGTATGTATGAAGTTATTTTTAAGTACCACCAACTCTGAACATGAAAAGTCAGTAAATTTGATGCTGTTAGAGACAAAGATTGTCTTTAAAATTTCTGTCCTTCCAGGTGAAAGTGTCAGAAGTCTCTCATTTCTTCCTGAAGGTATATCTAAATGCTTGAGTTCTGCTAGCTTTTTTTGCACATGGTCTAAATTAAAATGGCTATTAATTAGTTGCATTTAAACATAAAAATCATGATTACTACAGCTTACCAGGAGGAGAAAAAAGCTTTCTTGGAAGAAAAAACTGAACCCAGTGTTTCAACTCTTTCTCAATCTCCTGCCACTATGAAAAGATAATCTCTGCTTATTTTTTCAGCAAATGTCAACCATGTCATCTCTGTTTACAGATGAATGGATTTTAGTCTTGAAATGTTTATTTTAAACCTGTGTTAGTGGATGAATTTTTCTTTGGGTAGGCTGGTGCAAAGAAATATTGTCCCCATTACTATTCTGAATGAAGGGAAGAGGAAAAAATTGTAAAGGATTGTGACTGGATTGCAGCTTTGGGTGCTATCCAAATTGGCTTTTGTGGATTTGTGAGACTGCATTATATCCCACTGTGGGAAAGGTAATGCACACGAGGTAAAGTATAAATATGGCTTCTTTCAACTCTAAACAGTTGAAAGAAGTGAAGAGTGCAACTGAAGAGTGAAGCAGTGTGACACATATATTTGGTGAATTATTTTCAAAAAAATGTACTTAAGGATACATTTTTAAACACTGTAAAAAGTGCAAATGAATAGAGGGGTTTTTTTCAAATAGGCAAGTATAAATACATGACTAGAGAAAATGTGTTCAGTGAAGAAGAACTAACAAAAATTAACAGAATGTGAAGGTAAAAATAACATGTTCAAGTCAGATTAATGAGGATCACTTCAATATATCCACATACAAAGAAATATAATACAAATTAAAATGAGTAATATTAAAATAAGGAGCAAATGCGACCTAAGCTAAAGGAGGGGTCTCACTCAAAGATTCCTTCATTTTAATCTTTATTCCTTCCATTAACTGTTGTGGATCAAAGAACAGACTCCTTTAACTCCTCCCTGCATCAGTTTTCCAAAGTGATATAAAACAGTAAAAGTGAAGGCTTGTTCACCTACTGTGTTGCTCACTGCTCTACCCAGACACAGACTGAAGTGTGTTGTTGCACATGTGTAACCTCACAGGTGAAAGTTTATCTCCATTACTGCCAAAACTCTTACTGATTTTTCAATCATTTCTCTCTTCTACGGTCCATAACCAGCATGACAGCTAGCGCCACCATCTGCATCTCCTATTCTTTTTGTTTTCTCTCATTCTTTTACATCATTCAACACTTTACACCATTCTAAGCTTTATGGTTAGGTGAAGCTGGAAGTTAAAACCCTTCAGGGACTGCCTACTGCCTACCTTGCCTGAGTCAGATCTCTGGAGAAGGTTTTTTTGTTGTTACCACCACTGAGGTCAGGTGTCTCTGCAAGGATGTGGCCATTGCTAGGCAAGGCAGGGCACTTAGCAGAAACAGCCTCTGCTGTGAAAACAAACCATCCACCCCCTTGTGAAAACAAACCCAGCAAGCTTGTCTCCCCAGGGCTGACTAATTTTATCCATACCCTTGGGACAGTAGGATCCAGTTTTGTCTACCCTCCTGCTAAGAAGCCTTGAGTAGGCTTTGCCTCTGGCTGTTGTTCAGTGCCCAGAGTCACTGGGGAGACATTTAGACAGCAGTTACTGTTCAGATTAAAGCCTACTGAAGTCAATAGAAATGAAAACTTTTCCTAAATTGAGGTTTGGTTTTAGCTTGTTATGCTGAGTATGTGACATCATTCAATCTTCTATTACTAAAGACTGAACTGAAAAAAAATAGATTTTAAAATAATTATGTGGCTTAGTAATTTCTCATTGAGAATTAGTGTCACACTATTGCCAGCACTTGCAAATTATTCAAAATTTCAAGACAGTTTGTGGTTTTCCCCAAGAAGTGCAGTGGCATAATTAATCACAATAAAGATTTAAATGCACTTAGGCATATAGATGTTTTCATATGATCTCTTTAACAAGTAAATTTAGTTCAACTTACTATTTCAACAAACGCATTCTCTTTCTTTTTTAAAGGCATAACTACTAACATTTGAATAACTTTTCTTTGACCAAATCAATTGCAAAATTGATTTGCAGAAAGTGAAACATTTCATAACATAGGCTCAATTCTGAATATATATTTCTTTTTTTATTTTCTATTAAAAATTTTCCATCTTAAAATTTAAGACACTTCTGAGTTAAAATTATAAATAAATTATAATATTTCTAACTTTTATGTTTCTCAAAGAAAAAAAATCATTCATTTTGAGACAAGACTTTATATGACAGAAGTGGAAATTTTAGGCTTGTTCAAGGTGGGAAATAAGAACCTGTTCTTCAGTCTTATTCAGTTACAATATTTGTAAATCTATGGGAGAAATCAAAAGGAAATGTGGGATACTCTAGCTGGTCCAGTCAAAGCCGAAAGAAAATGCTAAATAAGTCATAAAATTTATTTCCGTGAAACACGATGGAGCTTTTTGCACAGGAAAAGGTGTGGTAGTATTGCTGACAGGTAATATAGCAGAGGAGAATGGGTTATTTTATCAGGAAGATTTCTGTATAAAAAGATCTCTCTTCTTGCTTCTTTATGAACTGCCCGCCAGCCAAAGAAATCAAACTAATGAGTCTATGTTGAGAAGTTATTGAGAAATCAGTATAACATTATTATCCTCAGTAATTTTTGCTGATGCAGCGTTTCCCATGAAAACTCTTTGTGGAGTCCAGTTTACCAATGTGTTATATTTTAAAAACTTTCATTACATTATGAAGAATTGTGGGAACTGCAGAATACCAGATTTCTAGAGTTAGCAAAAGAAATTAACTGGGCCAGGTTACATGAATAGAATGAGAAGGTAAATGGCATTGTTTCAGGCATTCTTCCCAGTGTGGTTCATAACTTCTTGAACATTAATGTACTTGGAAAGGCAGAGAGAGCTGAACTTCAACTTGTCCAAGTAAATTTCTTATAATAGCAATAACAGATCTGGTATGAACTAGATGATGTCTTGAGGTTCCCTAATCCTGATTTAAACTTAGGTGCTTATAGGAAATGAAGTCTATTCAGCCATGCTGGCTGGCTGGGTGTCAGTCTCAGCCTATAATTTCTGAACAACTGGCCTATTTCACGTGGGAAGATGTTACTCTCAAATGTGTTAAGTTCTTGAAAATGTTGTGAAAATTCACAGCTGAGTGAAGGAGAGAAATGCAAATTAGTGCCAGAGTGCAGGTAAAACTCAGACATCAGCTACAGTCAAGTACTTCTGCAGCGACTGGGGACTCAGACTTGGTGGCTGAGCTGGAAGAGGGACCCAGACCACCAAATGGTGGCCAGGGATCAGGGAGGGAAAACCTGGAGAGTGCTTGTGGAGTCAGGGTGTTAGAAAAGCGCTGCAGGGTGAGCAGTCAGTAGTTCCCAGAAGCAGCACAGAGACCAGGACCAGAGCAAAAGTGAGGCCAGAAGGATGCTGAAAACATCCTTCAAAGCAGGCAAGTATCTCAGGGTCTCAAGAGGAGGAGCTGTGTCTCCCCCAGGCAGAGGCTGAAATTGTCCCTGGAGGGAAAAATATCTGGAAGGAGATTGACTGTGTGGGATCTTCCCTGGGCACCAATATGTTTTGAAGCATCTCCCTCAGAGCTTCTCAAAAAAAGTATTTGAACCTGAATACTCCAAAACAAGGGAAGCACTACGGAAAGATAATGAATGGAAACGGTCCAGTAACAATGGCTAAAAATGATAAGGAGAGGTACGAAATCAGGAATGAGATAAATTTTTACAGTTTGCTATCTGGTACCAGTGGTTCTGTCCTTACACGAGTCAAGACATGCCAAAGCTTGCAATCAGATGGCAGAGCTTTGATGTTTATTTAATATGTTGACACTGTTAATGTAAAATTAACAAACATGCAAAAACACTCTTATGACAGTTCTGACTCTCTTTATTTGTACAAAAAGTTACTTTTGTAAGCTGGCCCCAAGAACCTGTATCTTTACTTAATGATTTAACATAGACAAATTACGAGTCTAAGTCATGATATGTGCTGCCTATATGTCCTGTGGCAGGAGTGCTTCTGATGAAACACTTTTTTTCCTATCAAAACTTGTTTTGTGGTATTTTGCATTAAAAGATTATTCCCCAAATTACTCAGAGAAAAACAAATAACAAATTTGACTTTTCAGTCAAAAAAAATTTGTATTTCAATGCTTAATTTAGATGAAATTTTAAAAATCCATTTTTTTCAAACTCCGCCCTAAAAATCAGTATGCTTTGATTGACCAAAAGTGAGGTTTTGGTTTACTTGGCATGCTTCTAAAAAACTGGGGGGAAATTCACTTTGGTTCTTATCAAAACATATTTTCCAAGTTCATTTGATCTGCAGGTGCACTAATTAAATCATTGGTTTGTTCAGTGCTAGACCATCACAGGGCATTTCATCCCCCAAACATGTTAATATCTTAAAGGCAAAAGGGCTTACAAACCATTATGATTTTTTTCTCTAACCTGTGTGACACAGACTTGCCTCCTTGAGCATTGTTAGTCAGGACTGGATTCGGGGATGCTAATGCAGCTGCCTGGGAAAGAGTCTGGCTCACTGCAGAGCTGCCATAGTGGCAGAGCAGAATGATCTTCAAATGAGCATAATTTAATGCTTGTTTCTCTATTTCAAGACAAAATAATAACAATTTCTATATTTTCAAAAGCTTATCCATAATCATTGGTTTAATAGAAGAGATTTTTTCTTCCCCAAAACTGTTTTTGCTTATTTTACCGTCAAGGTTAAAACAGCACAAACACTAAGAATCAGGCTTACCTGAGATGTATGTGCTTTCCTAGCCTGGTAGGACCATCAAAACATGGGCCTACAGACCTGCGTCTCTCCTTTAGACCTCAATTCTTTTGCAATCTGTATAACATTTTACCTGTAGCTTAAGTTTATGCTAGACTAGCCCTAAAAACGTTTTGCTTTGTCCCTATTATGAAGCATGGTCCCATTCCCAGCAATAACAGGTTATTGAGTATTGGAAAGGCTGTCAGACACCTCAGATAACCTGGACACAATGCCATTTTAGTGCAAGCAACAGTGATATGTTTGTCTGGCTGTGACAAGAACTAGAGGGAACAAGTGAGTTACGTGACTTATTTTGAACAGTCATTCTAAGGGAAGCACAAGAAGCAATCAACAAAATATCAGGCATTTCTACTCAAGAGCTCTACAGTTTTTTTTCAATCAATCAAAATAAATACATTAAATGAATATTGTGTACTCTGCTTTGAAACATTTTAGTAAAAAAGCACCCCACATACAAGAATACCTGAATTGGTACTGAAAAAAACCCAGGGATCTGAAGTATGCAGCCAAAAAAACAGAGAGAAAAGGCACTGTACAGGGTATAAAGTTGAAAATCAGCCTATCTGAGACGGAGAGAACTCAAGCCTACCTGAACTCAGATCTGCCTACACCTGCTTGTGTATCCTGAGCATTCATTTCTCTCTCCCTCTCTCCTACTGATCTCATGTGTCTTTTGTTGCTTGCTGCAACAGAACCATTTAACCTTGCCTTTCATCTCATGGCTAGAGCACTCCCCAGGGATGGGGCTGGATTGATGACAGATGCCCTCCAGTATGTTTTCTGACCACCAGCACACAGGACTTTGGGAGTTCCCCCCTGTGGCCCCTCACTCTTCCCAGGACCAGTGCAGAGCTCTGCAAGTGCGTTCAGGCATCACACTAGAAAGCCAAAAAAAATGACAAATTGAATTGCTTAACTTATAGGTGCCTATGTCCGTTACTGACTCTAGGCATGGCTGCCTGAAAAAAGTCACAATAGTTAACCTTAATAAATGCTTGAAGCATGCAGTGAAACCACAAAATTTATTGCAATGAAATGAAAATTGTGAAAGCCTTATTCCCCTTTGCAAGCAGACCAGAGGGTCAATGAATATTTATAACTAAGGAGCAAATATTCTTCTTGTCACCCTTCAGGTCTGCCATTTACAAGGAATGATTGCCTAAGAAATTCTTTAATTACCCTAAACATTTCAGTTAATGACCAACAAATTTAGCTTGTGCATTACAGTTTTCTCTAGGCATCACATATATGAAGAGTAGTGGTAGCTGCTACAATTCAGGAAAAAGATGAGATTATAGAAACTAAAACCTGCCATATGAAATTAATGTTATCCACAATCTTTTTTTTTTTGGTCAATATTAATGTGCACCCTCCTGGATACACTATAGAGATTTCTAAATCAGGGCACATTTGTAATCTTTAGTATTTTTATGAATTTCTAAATCTCATGACATCTTTTGCTTTTCACTTTCGAATGATGTATTTATGTGGGTAAAGTCAGATAAATGGCTTTGCATTTTCTATAGTTGTGAGTACTTTAAGCCTGATGGATATTCTGAGGTATCTTTCCACTATACCTTTATTAAATGGCCTATTGATCCCTACAGTTGTAAATACCCACAGCACGCTCATTTAGCAGCAGTGCAGTTTAGCTAGAAAAATTTAAACGGTATAAATGATCCATCTGGAAATGACTGTCTTCTTGCCAGAACACCATTTGGGATCCATTCTATCCAGCCTGGCCCAAGTCACTGACACTATAAAAAAAGTCTAGGGAGTGTATTCATTTTAATATGTTATATATTATGCCACCAAATTAGTCATAGTATCATTCATCTACAAACATATAATTGGGAGCCATGAAATGTAACTGTATCATGGACCAGCTGGGTAGCTGAGGAATCTTTCCACAGAGCGAGAATAGCTATAATCCAGCATTCAAGGCAGTCTGCCTGACTCCAATCGAGAACACACACCTGGGTTTTTCCAAACCGCAAGTGCCCCCGATAATCCCTGTCCTTGTGCAGAAGTGTTTGTGTATGTTTAATGCTTATAAAATGTTTGCAGGACCCTACAACAAGGGGTACTGAGAGGCATAATCTAGCACTGCTATAATATGTATTGCTGTTATGAGTATCTCTGAAGTCTAATTCTGCTTTTTCCTTCAGTCAGGTTTTGATTTTGTGGCAATGTATCATGAGGTACGTTAAAATTTAGACCCAAACCCAGTGTACCTCTCTGAAGTTAACTTTGAAATGTTTAATTAATGAAAACTGAATGATTTGCCGCATGAGAGTCACAGCTGCAAAGCTAAGCCAGTTTGTTAGGTCACTTTACAAGGGCTTGATGGCTAACTAGAAATTTGGGACCTCTCAGTCAATCATTCATAAAGCCTTTTAAACAGTCTCTCACATCTGTTTAGAAGCTGCCTGAAGTGAGAATGTGCTCCCATTAACATGCCCATCATGAAAGATGAAGTTTTTTGTTAAAACTCTGTGTTGATGGAAGAACAGGCATTTTTGGAATAATGCTGGCCCTGTTTTCCAAACCTCACTCCGGGAGCACAACTGGCTGGAGGCAATCTTTCTTCTGCATGGGATGAGAAAGATTCCATGGGGCAGCAATTTCAAGGAGTGTTAGACATATTCCTTCCAAGTGACATTAAAGACTCCTTAGAAACAAAGTAGGTGAAAAGCATGGGTTCTGGGGAAAAAGGTTCAGGGACTGATTCAAGGAGCCAGTGGTCACATGCAGAAGCCTCTAAGCTGGAGCTGTAACCTTTTTGCAGAGATCGTGCAATCTTCATGCTGAATGCGACAGCCAATACGTGGGTGATTCCTGTTTGCCAGTGACCACCAGGCAACTCTTACTGAGGTCCATGTGTCAAGAGTACAAACAGCTTTCCCTGAGAGCTGGGGAATGAAATTATTGTCAAGTGCGCTCTTGCTCACTGACTCCATTTCAGTCCAACAGCCAGGAATATGCGAGGGGGTGTGAATTAAGCAATAGATGTCTCTTGTACATTAAGGTGGAACTAACGCTGTAGCCAAAAATTTTGCAAAGCACTAGAGTTAGAAAGAGAGCTGGAGTGACTTTTTAAGGTTGCTAAGACATTACAGTCCTCACTTCACTTTCTGATTATACACAGGTTTGGTCTATCTCACGAGCTGTAATAATGTTTTGCAGTGCAATCAAGCAGAGGAAAAAAGCAGCATACTCCCAACTACCTACAGGAACTCTTTATGCTCATTCTATTTTAACACAGCGGGTTGCTGCTTCACTGTTTCATTTGTGTGCTAAGCTGTTGACAAACCGAGAGATATGTTTAAGAAGAAAAGTTTATGTGATGAAAATACTGCTTAATTTATTTCAAAGATAATATTGAAATCAAACTTAGAAACATTCTGTGAGTTTTAGGTAGTACTACAAAATGTACTGCAGAATTACCATAACTTTTCTTCCTAGGTACTTTCCTCCTTCCTTTTTCATGTAGGACAAATAGCTGTATGGCATCTATAACCGTAAAAGGTAAACTTCTTGGTATATTCTGAAGAGATCAAAGTTATAGAGAAAACTTCAGTACTTTGCAAAGACTTCATGCCCATGAGACTAAATAATCTTAAAGCAATTTCTCTGCAAAACCATATGCATAGTTAATCTCTGTTCAGGATAGTTCACAGTGCATAGAAATATCAACACAGACACGTTAATCTGACAAAACATATACATTCTTTTGTGCAAGCTCAGGAACATGTTTTATGGTGAAATCTGTGTGTGTAGCTTTAACACAGAAAGAAAAATTAAGCTGGCTAGCAGGCAGCAAAGTGTTGGGGAGGACTGGAGTGAATGACAAGAGATTTCCTCTCTTGCTTTGAAAGTAGAGAAAGAAAGGATCAAGAGACTGGCAGGAAGTGGGCAAGTATTTGGGCTCTGATCATTATTGCAATCATCACAAAATACCTTCACCATTTTTGACAGGAGGAAACCTCTCCTTTCCCATGTAATGACCTACTGCAATTCTCTGAGTTAGGCTTGGAATATGAACTTGCCCAGCAAGGGACTGTCGTGTGTCACTGAAGTGAATGGCAAAACTCCAGAAATTACTTGAAAAGGAGCAAGAGTAAACCCATGAAACTAAAAACTTAATGTGAAATTTAGTTCCAGTAAGAAGTTCCTACAGTATTTAAGCAGGATTCACCTGCTTTGAATTAATAATCCTGTTTATTTTGATTAGTTATACATTCATTCAATATTCCTATATCATCACATTATATGTTATGGAAGCTGCTTGGAGATGGTTGTTCTTGAAATTGGAAATTGTACAAGTACAAACTTTTCTCAGCTACTTGGTGTTTATCTCAAATTTCCTGAAAACAGGGGTATTCACAATACTTTCTTTTTTAAAAATATGGAGAAAAAATGCATGAGTGAGAGCAAAAAAATTAATGTTTGCTATGCATTAAGGAACATGATCTAGCCATTCATCATGCTTCTATTTGCTTTTCAGATCACTTCCTCTTCCTGACTCTATTTGCAGAAATTAACACCATGATTTTTGCTAAGCATCCAGATTGTTCAGGTGAGGACATTCCAATGAAAAGAAGAAACGTACATATTTACCTTTGAGCAAGGAAATGATACCAAATGTCAAATCCAATTAGAACCATTATGGTCAGTCATTAGCAAGATATGAAAAATGCTAGTGGGATGAAATAATATTTTCTAAACAATTCTTAATAAAGCATGTAAATCTCCATGTACATTGAGAATCACAAATAAAGATTATCTGTAAAAAAATGCACATTTTTATTCAGCAAATTTATTTAATGTGCTTTAAATCTAATTCAAATCAATGGAGCTATTGTTTTTTAGTAGATGCATGCCATGCCAAATTGGGACTTCCAGCTGTTCCGTGCTTGAGGGGTCTGGCTGAATCCCTTTCTGAAGTGAAATGCCTTACCCAAACACTCTTTTCAAGAAAGTGAGATTAAGTAAAAAAGAAATATGATTATCAAACTTCTTCTACCAACTATTTAGCTACATAAAACAGAAATGAGAGAGGAGTTAGATTCAGATTTAAGACATTGATTCAGCAATACAAATATTTAACTTTCATACCCTTTGCTGCTGAATGGACTTTGCAACGTGGAATTACCAGCTGAGGTTTGTAATGCAAAGCATAGGTATGGTTCCTGTCTAAACAGGGAGCTGCTAGTGGGAAAATTAAAAAAAAGCCAAGACCCAAAGAAAGGAGCAGCTCAGGTTTGAGTAGACCCAAGACAGTGAGAAGGGAATTCTCTCTCTCTCCTTGGCTGTGGGTTTGGATGCTTACTGTCTGCATGGCATACTCACATTCAATATATGCCCTATTCCTCAGGTTCATGACAGCATCACAGGGCTCTGAGACCTGCACAGAAAAGTCTCAGACTAGACGTTGAAGAAGTCTCGCTTGGCACAGGAGAAATGAATGCTACTGACAGCAGCAAGAACTAAAGCCAAGTCTCTTTAAGGAAAGAGAATCTGGCGTTCAACCATTCAGACTTCTCCCTAGTGCAAGGAATGTTCCTGCAGAGAGGAGCAGCCCCATAAGGACTCCAACAGCAAAAATGAAATTCTGGGATATACTGTTCCTCAGTGCATAAGTGTGCTCCTGACAGGTGAGAACATGAGATGAGTTTCCTTTAGGAAATACATATGTTAGTAGGCAGATGAGTAAAGGAAGGAGAAAGTCCTATTACCATTTTTTCTCTCTTTTTGTAAAGAGTGTTTTAGATACCTTGTTCTATGCCTCTGCATGTGAGTGGGGAATGCCACATGCACGAATCCTGTTGCAGAGGTGTGGGGTAAGGGCTGAGCTTCTCCACACTGCTGAGGCTAAGGATGTCCTTCCTATTGCTGTGGTGAGGTGCCGCCCTGGGAAAGGCTCCCGCCTCCTGGACGTAGCACCCCTTGGGTGTGCATACCTGGGGAGGAGACAGATGCCTATGCCGCTTGGCAAATGGTGCCTGGCATAAGTGATGAATGGTTGTGGGTGGGTTTTCTCTTTCTTTTAATCCGGTTTTAAGTTTTAATCCGGTTTTAAGGATGTTCTTCAGCAAATCAGCTATGTTCTGATTCAAGACCATGGGTGATTTCTCTGTAACTTTGATGACTGGACCCCGTATATAAGCATTTCCTCTGTGACAAGGAAGAAGCTTTTTAAATGGACATATGGTCATAAGGATGTGTTACATGTCAAGTCAATTTATTTTGGGAGTGAATAGATTGAAAGGAAGCATAATTCTGTTTCAGTTTGTTTCTTCTTTATGAAACTTTAGTTTAAAATTATTAGGCAAAGGAGACCAGATGTCTTGGCTTTACCAAGGCAACCGTTTTTTTAAGAGCCTATTTTAGTGTTTCAACAATTTTTACTGCAATGCTAAAATGGCTTTTTTTTTTTCTGTTATTAAGCAACTCCCACCCTGAAGTACCATCTGCTGAGAAATGTTGAATATCTTTTCCATTTCTCAGTCCTTAAATGTATTTATATAAAAGAAAAGAAATCATGTTGTATATAAGTCTGTGTGAGAGAATGTATGTGGAAAACTGCATGAGAGAAAGGAGATATTATGCTGTGGTATGCCTGTAGGATATAATGAATGGTAAATACTCTGTGAAGAGCTCTAGCTTTGACTAGAGCAGTCTGAACAGTAAAATATATCAACCCAGAATAATTTATTTGACATTTAATTGATTTTTATATCACTTGATAAATGTCACTTAACTATTTATATAACCAGTTTAAGAGACACTGAGCTACTCAGAAAGTCAGGAAAAATATTAGAAAGTACATTACCGGTGAATGTTATTCAGTCTACCAATTATATTTGTGTGTGAGTGTGCTAGTTTTGGCTGGGATAAAGTTAATTTTCTTCATAGTAGCTGGTATGGGGCTATGTCTTGGATTTGTGCTGAAAACAGTGTTGGTAATACAGGGACGTTTTCGTTACTGCACGGAGTCAAGGCCTTCTGCTTCTCACCCCACCAGCGAGTAGGCTGGGGCTGCACAAGAAGCTGTGAGGGAACACAGCGGGGACAGCTGACCCCAGCTGACCAAAGGGATATCCCATACCATATGATCTCATTCTCAGCATATAAAGCTGGGAGAAGAAGAAGGAAGCAGGGGATGTTTGGAGTGGTGGTGTTTTGTCCTCCCAAGGCACTGTTATGTGTGATGGAGCCCTGCTTTCCTGGAGATGGCTGAACACCTGCCTGCCGGTGGGAAGCAGTGGATGAATTCCTTGTTTTGTTTTGTTTGCATGCACGGCTTTTGCCTTACCTATTAGACTGTCTTTATCTCAACCCACAAGTTTTCTCACTTTTACTCTTCCAGTTCTCTCCCCCATCCCACCGGTGGGGAGTGAGTGAGCGTCTGTGTGGTGCTTAGTTACCAATTGGGGTTGAACCACAGCAATGCATTACTGGTACTAAATAATGAGTACAATAAATAAATGAAATTTCAAGACAGAAGGATGACTCTTTCTCAGCTAAGGCAAAATCTCATATATTCTTCTTTAAGGAATTTTTCCATGTTTTCTCACTTTTTCAAAACTCCAAAGTTCTTAAATTTTATTCTTTACATTATTACTTGCCAACATTTGTGATAGCACAAATGTTCAAAATCAACTTCAAAATATTTTTTTTTTCTAAATTTCAGCAGCACCAAACAAGTAATAACAGCACATCTATCCATCTGGCCCAGTAAGGAATTTAAAGTTGTACCGTATTGTGCAGAGATAAAATATGATTACTCATAGAGTCTGAGGATCTGTTCACACAAAAATTAGTGAAGAGGGAACAAGATTATCACTAATATCAATTTATTTCATGGCACCTGGCATATCCTTTAGTTCAAAAATTTCAATTTTGATGACTAAACATGTAAATTAAAAGCATTAACAAAAATTAAAAGGAAACATATTGAGCATACATAACTTTTTCTGAATTCGCAGAAATTGCTGTTTGCTTATCTGCTTTCATTCTGCTGCTTAACTTCATCTGCTCCATGTATAACAAAGCCCCAAAATATTGCCTCAATACTTTAACCACTTCTTTTGCATATAAGTGTATCTCTGCACCAGCACACTGTATCTTTCTAATTATAATAAATGTGTCTTCTAGGTACTAGTAAAAGTCAACAAAAATAAATATTTTTAAAATATATATATACAAAAACATGTCTGTACCAATAATGTTTTTATAAGAAATGATGAATATTCAGATGCAGTTTTGCTGAAGCTTTTCCAAATGAAAAACAACAACCAAAATATAAATTTTATATAGAAATTAGAAAGGAAATATCCATCTAGTGCAAGTGTTGGTGTACTTAGTGCCACAGCTTGATACATTAACCAGGAAAGTTTTCCACCATAGGTTAGCTAATGTTTTTATGCAAGAACACAATAGACTTCTGACACTGTATTCTGAATAGTGTCTTTACAATGATGACTATGAAATGAATTAATATTAAAACATAAAATAAAGTGAACACTTTTTCATATGAAGTGGAAAGTAAGTCTGTATCTCCTCTGTTTTCCTGTAGCATATTACTCTTGCTGATTTCTTTGTTTATAATATGGCTCTAACTCGTCGTTACAAAATGGCTCTAAAGGGATAAAGGTTATTGTTACAAGTACCAATTGAGCTGGTTTAATGTTGGTTTTTTGGGTTGGTTTTTTTTTTTTTTTTCACAATGCATTTGTGAAACACACAGAGGCAATTTCCTCATTCCCTGATAAGCAGGACTGCTGGAAGTAGTCAGTTTTGATTAAGTGCAGGTGTAGGTTTGTATGTATTACCCTTTGAATCCTTTCTATACTAACCAGTGGAGTGGAAGTGTTCTACTACTAGAGTGATTTGAAATGTCATTGGTAATATTTAGTATTTCTGAAAGCTGCAGTTGAACTTACAGTCTTCATTGCTAATTGAAAACTGTAACATTTTAATCAAAGCTTAAGTTCAACTCCTTTCTGTGCCATTTGCTCTCCAGTAATGCGGGGCTAGGTGGACTTTTTAGTCCCTTTTGGATGTAATTAATCCTCAGCTTCACTGCTCAGGAAGAGCCAGGCACTTCTTGCCTCTTGCACTGCGCCAGCTGCAGGGAGGTGGACACCTAGATGGCACTGAAAGCAATTGCCAAGGCTAAAAAAGACTATTAGGTAAAAGGGCTGCTGTGGAGAGAAAGAGACATCAGAAATGACAGAGACACATTTCAGAGATGATAGGCAGCACAACCGGGTCCATGGCTTCCCAGTCTCCTGCAGTCTCCTCGAAACAAATGCTATATTCAAAATCAAATATACAGTGGTTCCCCCACCACACCTCCCACTACTAGCTGAAATCTGAAATCAAACACAAGCTGACTCAAACTGTGTTTTGCTATGCCCAAGTAACATATTTATTTACCAGCTGCTAACCTTGAGAAAGGTGAAGGTCAAAGACTGGTACAGCTCTCTTTCCAGAACAGTTTCTCCATCTTTTGCCTTTAGCAGTCTTCAGCAGGAGCTTTTGTTTTCGGCGCGTGGCTGTTCACTTCAATGGGCAAGTACAGAAAAGCTCATTTTTCAAAACAGAATCCTTAATATCATGCATCATGATCAGTTTATCTTGAAATGCATGAACGGAATCTGTATAATGTTTATTCTAACCTTACTCACAAATCATATTTTTTTTCCTTTCAAAAGAATCAAGAGGGTCTGGGGGCTGTTTTTTTTGTTGGTTTTGTGGTTTTGGGACTGAACCATTTCATTATCCCTAATTATATGATGAGCTACTCAGAAAATAAAAGGCACATTGAAAAATAGCTTGAAAAGAACAAAAATAGCCCTACAGTTAATTATGTTAAAAATACCAAACACTTGTCAGCATCTCATTAACATCTTAATGAGGGGAAATAACCCTCATCTGTCTTTTAAAAAAAAAAAAAAGTTGTTTTCAAAAAAAATCCCAACCTAGTTTGTAAATTTTGCACCCTGAAAGACATAGATTATTTCTCCTCATTAAAATCCTATTAACAGGGTATCTAAGAGTTGCAAAGTGTGAAGAGAACAGTGACGCTTCTACTCTGGCTGTTATTCTGCTTGTGTCCTGGAGGAAGATTAATTAGACTGCAAGACCTTATATTAATAGGACTCATTAGAGCAATAGATCTGTAAAGGAAAGGAAAGGAGGCTGGACAGCTATGATTTGTGGGGTGATTTGTCCCCAGTGACATATAAATTGCTCTCAGCCTGCATTTATTTTCTCAGCATAGTCTCTTCTTTTTGCTGTGATGAGGTTATGTCCTGGACCAGGCAGGTAAGAAGGATGAGTCCCAAACCAGATCCCTCCTTTGATCGTGGAGGGTTGATAAGCCATGCTCTTGGCAGCAGTGATGAGAAAATGCTTCCCCTGGGCTCTTGCAGGGGCTGACATAAGGATGAGAAAAGTAGTGTAGCTGCACTGGTCTAGGAAATGGCAATACCACTCTGAGGATGTAACAAGGTTATAAAATATCTTTATTCCGATATTGCAGTACTGGCATATTAGTCTTTCATTTCACACCCCTTCAAAAGGTTAACATTCCTCCTAATTCTTAAAGTAGTATTTAAAAATGACAATTGTTCTACTATACTGTCAATGCTATTTAGCTAAGAAAAAGATTTTGGAAGTTCAGATGGGTGAAGTAGAAAAAGTTCCATTTTAAAAAGTTTAATGTTGATGAGCACTGATGTGCATCAATTCTCTATGACATTTGTCAAGGCTCCATTTTCTTCTGTGTCTTTATATCTGAGTTTGTTCAGCCTCCTCATCCACCTAGTGGGAGCAACTAAGGACTATAAAAGAATACATGGGAATTAAACAATCATTGTCATGAAATTTCAAAGTAATCAAAGATTCTATCACCAAACAACTCTTAAAATAAGTGGACGTGAGGGGAGAGGATGCAGGATATTTATGTCCCTAGAAAGGTTAGATACGATATTGCTCCTTCTTCATTTCACCAAAAATAAGACTACTGGTCAATATGATATTCCAGGCTGTTTCTTTTTGAAGTCCAGTGGGCAATCCAAGCATTTTGTAGGATTTCAACTACAACTTTAATACAAATGCTGTTTAATTTGGAAGAAGTTATGAAAAGCTTTTAAAAAGTGTTGCTAATTCTTTTTTCATCATATGCTGATAATACGCAGTGCACTTTGAGACATCTGCAAGACTTTGGTCATCATACGCTTTGTGCCCTACCTACATATAAAGATAAATTTTGTACACCAAAAAATAACTTCCATATTGACCATTATATGCTAACGATAGCTAATTGACTGTTCTAAATATTCTTACATGTCAAAAAGAAAAGTTACTAGAATAACTTAATTCTTCCACCAATATAATCTGTCTGAGGAACAGGTTTCCCAGAGTTTCAATCTGTAGCTGCCCCTCCCATACTTTAGATAAAAAAAAAAAAAAGTCTTACTTCCATAACATATTGATTTATGAACACCTCATGGGGAAAGATGTTTCTTCTGAGCTGTAATCTTCGTTCCTTTAGGAAGTTAAATGATCTCTAGGTAGTCTAAGCATGTCACTGAGCAAGACTGTTAGTGGGAAACTGCACTTCACTCTGGACCTTAGCTATGCCTTCAGATACCAGTAGCTTTTCTTAGGGATTTAATGCTGTAACTACAAAAATTCATCTGAAAACCCCTTCATCAACACTTTTCTGTTTCACTCCTTGAAAAGTATGCTACCCTGCTGCAAACATGTGACCTGTTAGGTCTTATTTGACGGCAGTATTAAAAGTTAGACATCATAGTAGCCTGAGTCTACAGACTTTTTCAATAAAGTCAGTATGATGTTGACTCTAATTTATAAATTAATACTTAATAAGTTATCATTTTCAGTGTACAGGGAAGAAAAACAGGTGACGACACAGCTTTTGATTTTATTACAATAAAATTGGAATAAACTGATGGAGGAAAATGAATGTAAAACCAAAACACATTAATAATGTTCAGGCTTACATTCCGGAATCTTCTGCTTAGAGTGTGTGTTTTTTACAAAAATATTTTTAGATTTAGTATGATCTTACACTCCTTGAAGTTTTATGCCTAAGTAACTCTGGCCTGGTTGCTTGGATGTTTTATTATTTTTTTTTTTAATTGAGAGGCTGCAGACAGCTTATCTATACAAAGCATTTCACCATTAAAAAGAGCCAAACCAGCTTACAGTTTTCTTTTCTCTATTATATTCTAAAGTGATACTGATAAAACAACTTACACTTACTGATTACAAAACAGCACAACATCACACTGTGAGATGCTGCGACTGGGGTATTTAGCTGAGCATTCTGTGTCAGGGTCAGGCAGCCGGTCTGCGACATGCTGATGGAGCAAGTAGAGAAGTATGCTCTACTGGACAGTTACCATGACTATTGACTACCAAATGAAAATGAGCTTCAGACCTATTTGTGGAAGGTCTCTGCAGCCCAGAGGAACATCTCCTGCTGATGGTCCATATTTTTATTATGCTTTGAAATTCTAAAAAATACAGTGACATTTTTGAAAGGTTTGGGTTTGTGATATACTAAGTCTGCATCCTGTAGCTTTGCTTCTTCAGAGAGATTTTGGAGGCTTACATTCAAAATGGTACATCTTACAGATAATGGAGACAGCTGTGACCATATGCTGCCAGCCACTAAAAATCAGCAGTTAACAGATCACTGTGTGCAGGATGCCACAATTATTCTCTATATTATGTAACTGAAAATGGCATCTACTAGCTTTTTAGTTTTGACCATTGTAGCCATAAAGAGACCGTTCTTTTCATATAAAAAACAGTCTAAAAATACATTATGCATAATACTCATCCATTAGTGTCCAATAATTAACACTTTGATCTGTCTGCATATCTTTACAAGGGCTTTTTTTCCCCCCTAGCTTTTGCAGCACCCTACTGAGACAATCATAGCTACCATTTAGACAAGCAACAAACTAAGGTTTTATTACTTTAATTTTCCAGACAAATTACATGATGGTAAATTGCAACACATGGAAATACTTTCTGAAAGATGCAAAGGGAGTCTGACTTTGTATTTTGATGAAATGAGCTACCAAGATTTCCAAATGAAAGGCTTGTTTTATGCTCCAGCCTGTTGCTTGCTTTACCTGCTTATATATGTTTCCAGTGTTTTAAATGATACAATGTACAGCTATAGTCAAACCATAAGATGCACAAATTAAACTGGTAAATATCATAATGAATTTAGAATGCTGCTCACAGCCATTTATAATCTCCAGCAGCAAGTTTCCCAGCCTGCCAAACCCTTTTGCTTTAAACTGAGTGTCAAAGCTTTATCTATATTTGTTCTTGAATGCACTGCAGGAGTGCAATGCATTCTTTATTTACAAACTGTAGGAAATTTTCTGAGTAAATACATAAATTGGCAAAATCTATCTTAATGGAAAACCTATTATTTTAATTAATAGGGGGTGGTGTACACTTTTGCTTTAGACTTTTTTGAATTAGTAATTAATGGCTTCATCATGAAAAGCATTTATTGTTTTCATTTCAGGGAATTCAAATGAAGATAACTCACTTTAGAGAATGTTTAATATTACCCCAGTCTTATCAAAAGGACAAACAGTACCAAATGGGAGTGAGGAGGCAGGATGCTGGTTTAGGAACAATTGAAGCCAGAGAAAACTTCACTGTGAAATAAGATACACACATGTTTCTCATTTTTGTTATTAATGACTGTTTATCTTGCAAACTCTGTGTTGCCAAGAGGTAGAGGTCATCTGCATCAGTAAACTAGATGTAAAACTTGTTTACTGGAGGGAAAAAAAAAGAAAAGAAACACAGCACAAGAGTAAAAGGAACCTGATTAGGAAACATGTCAAACCCTGGATATTGTCATAAAGCAATTGTCCAGTATTCCTTTACAGATACCAACAAATTTTCAGCGGGCTTAGCTTAGAGCCCTTCCTTTTCCACTGCATGCCCCTACTCCAAGTAGCATCAGAGCATACTCCAACAGGAAAATTTTTTCCTTTACTTGATGTTGATGAAACTAGTCCTTGGACTGACTCAAATCATCACAGCTCTTTGGGTTCTTGATTCTTTTGGGCAGCTGGCACTTATTTGGATTTGCTTCCTCTAGACAGAAGGAAAAGGTGATTCCAGTTTATCAAATTCACTGAGTTCACTTTAAATACTAATGAAGTTTTAATTGTGAACAGCAAGTTTTATCCTATCAAGCAAAGGAATACATTCTGGCTTTCACTATAAAGCATATATGAAATAGCAGCATTTAAGAAAAAGAGAAAGAAAAAAAAATTCAAGAAAACGAAATCTCAAAATCTACCTGAAATCAGTCTACTCCTCCAACAGGTGTTCAGGGTTTTGCTGAGGTCTTTCTCAGCCAAGTACTTAAGGAACTAACCCAAAAATATTCTCCCTTTGCAGCAATTGGTGTTAAGATTTTATGATGTATGGACTGCTATGAATTTTTCAGCAGGTAAGCAGCTTTTTTGAAGCAAATTGAATAGGGCTATGTTTTTAGTTACTTTTGTAGACCCTTTAGGAATAGTTCATGCAAATTATTCACTAAAGTGTTGTCCTTTAAAGTGGACTCCTGTGCTGGGGTTTCAGTTCCTTATTTAAATCTGAGGGTTTTCTTGCAGCTACTGAACTGCAGTCAGTTCTTAGCGTTTTTAAACCTTTCTGTTGTGGGTGGTTTAGGGGTTTTTATTTTGTTTTCATTTGGGTTTTTTTAATATATATATATCAATCTAGGGCCCCTTCTTGTGTTTCATCACTGCTTGATTTGGGTTTAACATCTATAAGAATCACCTGAAAATAAGTATTCTCTGAGGATCTTCAAAAGTCAGTTGAATTTCAGCTCTTTATTTGACATTATGGATATTTTTTCAAACCACAATCCATATTTTTTTTAATGTTTGGGAGGGTGTTGGGGGTTTTTTGTCTTTTTTTTTTAAGTGTTTAGATTTAGAAGACCACACAGAACTCACTCTTATACGCTGCTAGTTTTACGATGTCCCAAGTGACAGACTTGACTGTAATGGCTGTTGAAACAAAGGCTTCATTCTTATCTCTTGTAGTGAAGGTGGTCATTTTCCACCAGCAGAGTGCAATGGTAGAAATGTATTTTACAAGATTTTTTTTCTCTCTTCTTGATTCATACAGTGATTCACAACTTTGTTCTGCTACTTCTCCAACAGTGATGTTGAAACAGAAGATAAACCCAAACTGCAGATTGCAGTTACATGGTTGTTTTTTTAATCTGTAAGATGACAGAGAGCACTAAATATATTGAACTCTTTAAGCACAAGGAGAAGGAGTATCACCCTGATGTTTTAAGCAGAAATTGCCATGTATAAAGATACATCTGGAGGTAGAGAAAGAAGCTGGAAAATTAGACAAATGTTTGTGCACAGAGAATGTGAGGAAGGGTTTCTGTTCCTGAAAGCCTAATTTTCCATGTTAGTATAGCAGAAGTTGTGACTGTATTTATGTATCTTATCTTGTCTATGTCCTTAATTTGTCATGACTCCAGCACTAAATTATGAAGACAAATATCTTCCATAAAGGCAAGAAATGTAGATGTGGTACAGAAAAGGACAGATTTAACAAATGGCTGAGATGTGATAGAGTAACAAGTCACTGAGCTCATTTATTAATGTTCTATACCAGAAAATGAGAAATCTTTGTACTGCCCTAATTAGATGCAAGTGCAGTAGGTGGATCTTATTTTATAAGACTGTCACGCTATTGTACTGTCTGTGGAATATTTTGCTTTCACTGCTGATTTGTCTCAGATACAGTGTCTGAAAGACTGTTTTTGCCACATAGATCCCAAAATCTGAGCTTTACAATTCTGCACTGTAAATTTTGTCATAAAATCATGCTTCAGTAAAATCAACCAGTTAGTCTCTGGAGGCCATCTTCACACAATATCACAGTACTGCAATAATTTTTGCCTTGGTTCAGAGATGGATTTTTCGCTAATGGGTTTTTGGAAAATGTGTCCCACACATTGCATCGATCCACATCTCCATTGCAATGATGCGTTAATTACTGAAATGATTTGTAAGGACAGACAGCATTGAATGTATTAGTTGGTCATCCTCTGTCTGCACTTTTTTGCCTGACCTCCAAACTCAGATGCTCCAAATTTCTGCAGAGATGGCCTGGCTTGAGCCATTAAGGAGCATGGGGTGAGGCAAACTATAATTCTAAATACACTGGTAAAATGACATACCCTGCCAGTCATATTTGCTTTAATTTGGGGGGGAAAAAAAAAATCACTGTTAGATCAACTGGAATATCCTCTCATTACTGAGAGTGCTAATTGATCAGGATCTGCTATGATTTAAACATATGTTTGGTGGTTAGGAAATATGATAATTTTATATTTTTACACAAAACTTTCTGGATATCATATTTCTGGCCCTTTTTTAATATATCTATTTTATAAAGAATATGCAAGAAAAAAATTGTATTAGAGTTACACAATAATTAAGTTAGATACTTTATGTGGTTGAAAATATCTGGAAACAAAAAAAGTGTGTGGATTTTTTCCATGTGCATATTCATGGGATTTTTTTAATTGAGTACATACTTAATCAAAGACAAATTAGACCCTGTATGATCCTAATTACAGGGCTACTACATCTAACTGAGTGCCTAAATTCAAACATCTTGAATTAATCAACCTTCATATACTGCATATTTGAACAGATTTTCTTAACATGACTGTGTTTTTAGATGAGATGAATCAGCTGCCACATCACATTGCTCAGGTTCAGTTTAGAGAACAAAAGCTGTTTAAGGGTAGAATGACACCTCCCAGACACTGAGCCATGCTAGTTCTTGAGCGGTTTGCTACGTGGTGGTTTCTAAATGAATCCTAGCACAACCTGAGAACATTATGACTACCCCAATTACTCCTGTGCGTAAACCAAAAAAGGCATCTGGAATCCATACAATTACTAGCACATTCAGCAAGGCAGCTCCTGGCCTCGGGATACATGGATGGCTTGCAACACATCACATCAGATGCTGCTGCTTTTTCTAATGTCCTCATGGACTGTTTTGCATTTAGGAACCAAGTGAAGAAGGAAGACTGGCTGCAATTTTTTTTTCTTTTTCTTTTTTTTTCCCCCCAAAGTACAAAAAAATTTAGGTATTTTTCCTGTAAAAAGGACACCGTTAGAATCTAATCTGCACCCAGAATCTAATTCTTCTTCCAAGTAAAAGAACAACTGAGTTCAGGCAATGAAAACTGCATCCAATTAATATCAAATAGAATTGAAACATTTTTAGTAATCAGAAATGTCATCAAATATGTACTGCTGTACCTCCAACTGGTAACAACATGTCTTTTCTAAAATATGCTTTCTTAGTACAAGTATCTTCAATAGTGATGTATTATACATACAATATTTATGATGAAAACAAAAATATATTTTCTGTGTATTTGAAATTGGAATACATGTCTATAGAACAGGATTTTGACAATTAAGCTGAATCAGGGAGACAAATCTTCAGAGCTCTTTATTTTGTAGACCTTAAAAACAGCAAAAGGAAGAACCTGCCCCTCACCCCCAGGAACTCACTGACAGCAATGTCACATCTGTACTGTGATGTTGGGGGGCACATCTAGGGCTCGTGCCATCCATGGTGGCTGTCCACACTGGAAATGCCTGTCCAGCCTTGGGATGCTGTCGAGCTCAGTGCACTGTGCTGGAGCATTGGCTTCTGCTTGGGTCTGTGCCAATGTGTCTATGCAGCCTCTGGTTCCTGGGGCACCACACATGCTGCTTTTTGTAAGAGATTACAGTGAAAGAAATAAGTAGAATCTACTCACAACATTCTTGCAGTGTAAAGAAATAGTATGATCTTACCTTTTTTTCTTGCAAGTATACTGCAGTAATTCAAAGGAGATATCCTTTGCTTACTGTCAGTTGTGACTACAGGACTGAGATCTGGGAAAGACCAGCTAGATCAGAGGTCCAGCTGTCTGTCCATTTAAGACTATGGGAATGTTACAACTGTCTCAAATGGAAAGAGGAAGGTTTCTCCTCCTTCATCCCATTGATATGATGAGGAAAAAACAGATCACTGCTAGTAATTCAATTTTGGAACTCATCTAATTCATTAAAAATGAATATCTGCATGTAGATAACCAAGCTGCAAGGATCCTTTAGGAGGGAATGCATTTTCAGTTTTTGTCATGCACTAAAGCATGATTTTTCAATCACCTTTTCTCAAATACTGTGCATCAGATCCTGGAATGGAAGCTGTCAGCCCCTTCCATACATGTAGGCTCCCCGAGGATACTGGGTATTGATTCTGTTAGAGCCATTAGTACAAGAAAGAAAAAAACTGTTATTTCTCTTTCTGCTCTTTATTCATTCTGCTGAGACGAGAAGCACACAAGCTCTGTTTCTATCTGCTTATAGTTGCCAACCCAGTAGCAGATATCTGGGTTGATGACAGAGTACTGAGCTACTTGAATCACTGATGTAACTGGAAAAGTGTTTCTTATTTTCTCATGTTTAAAGACTCTGTGGCAATCCATCCAGGTTTTCCCAGATGCCAGTAACCCATTCCTTCTTCAAGTTTGGGAGCGGAATCAACAGTGCCAGGGGGCTGTTAGAGGGGATGGAGCAGGGCTGACGAGCAAAATCAGTCAAGATATGGACTGGAAAATCTCCATAACAGCATAGCCTGCAGTGTTCCCATGAATGCATTACCTGCCAGATACATTTAATTTTCTTTTTGAAAGAATTTCTTGGAGCATTTCTTAATGCCACAGAGTACCTTCGCTGTAGTTCCATTAATAGGACTGCAAAGACCAATAATGAGCAATGTACTTTTATTCTGTTTCCATGGTGGAAATGCTCAGTCACACTCCCTTAAACAACAATTTGAGAAGCTGGGTTAAATACAGGACCTGTCATTATTCACAAAATTACTGTTGCAGTAAGAGGGGCAGCCTGATCAAAGGAGTAAGGAGAAAGAGTATCAGGTAATGAAGAACCCATTGTAGAGTGTCAGCTGAGGAAGTTTCACTTCTATCCAGAATTTTTATTTGTTTTCTTCTAATAATGCTCATTCAGAACTTGCACCTGTTGATAATTCAGACTGCCAGACATTTACTTTTGTATTGCCTTTCCCTGGAGTTTTAAAAGGTATAAAAACGTCAAAATTTTCTAAGTTCTTTTCATAAGCCTCAATTAATCATCTTGCAGTTCCTTGAGTATAAGACAAAGGAAAATATGTGTATATCTCTAGTTTGTGTTCTGACTGAATAACAAATAACATCACTAATGATAATCGATGACATTTAGTAGTTCCGATCTGCTAACCACTGAATCCTTAGCTAGCTGGTAACCACTGGGTTATGTGTGTCAAGGAAGCCTTATCTTTCAGTTTATTGAATAAAATTTCACAAAAGACAATCCTCAGGCTATTTATAGCATAGCTATTTCACAGTGAGATTTATATTTGTGACTGTTTTCCTGTGAGAATTTAGCTGGGGAAGCTGTCAGAAAGTACCAAGTGTCAGTAAAGAAGTGCTGGGGAGAAAACCAGGGTATTCGAAGGGACGTACAGTGCAGACACAGGCGCTGGGCAACACAGCGCCCTGGCGTAGCTGGCGTTGGCCCAGTACAAGGAGTTACATCAATGTTTACTTGCTCAGGAAAATACCTTAGCCCTGATTACTGAAATGTTTCTCTGTTGCTGTCGAAAACTGAAGTCAGCATTAACAATTTTTGTGTAGATGAAGAGCAGAAAGAAGAACATGCTACTCCAGAGGTAGATGTTTTAATTTACATTTCATTAAAAGGCTTGGACATAGGAGGCTACTAAAAGGTAGGCAAAGTGCAAGATGACTGGCATAAACTGCTCTAAATTACACCTCACTTTCCCAGCTAAACTCCATGAGTAAAGACTACTTTGCTGTCTGAGCTGCTTTCAGCCCAAAGCCAGGTTTAGCCCCTATCAGAGCACTACTGGAGGTATGCCAGAAAGACGACCTACAAGAGACTCTGCATTTGTGATTTCCCTGTCTGCTTTTGCTCCCGTAGCTTTTGCAGACGGATTTTGTTCCTGAGTTTGCACTGATCACCAGTGCACGCAGCTGTCAGCACACGGAGGTTTAAGGCTGCTCTGTGCAGCTGCAACCACATTTGCCTGGTTGGTAGGTCATCAGTGACCAGGGACTCCTGTCAGTGCTGTGCTAGCTTTACACCTGGATCAATCCTTTCTTGCCTGTGTAGAGGTGAAAATACCAACATAAAAATTGGTGAATATACCTGCAGTTTTCTCTAGACAAACGAAGAAGCTAAAGGCAGCACATGATCCTGAGTGCCAGTCCTTGGTATATGCAGCCTAAGTTGAATTGCTTATGACAAGTGAATTGTCAAAGGGCCTGATTGTGTGTGACATCGGGAAGGGGAAGGACAAATAAGTTTGCTCATCTGTGTCCAAACTCACGGCAAGGCGTATATGGACTGCTGAAAACTCAGCTAGCTGAGACTGTTGGAAGAGCGCAGCAGTGTTATTTCTGCTGTTCTTAGATCAGAAACTGATGCAAACTGACAAGCACTGTGTTTGCCTGTAAGGGCTGATATCTCCAGTGATTTTAGTCATCTTAAGTGAGCTCTTCTTCACATATTTGCATCACTGTCCTACATCTTACTTAGGGAGCATTGGGACACAAATTGAGGGGGTGGGTTTATTAATGATAGTTACCTCTAACACTTCTGTAAGAAACTTGCATTAGAAGAACATGAAAAGTGAGATGTTGCTCTCAGAATATGAGATGATGCAGCCATTACTTGGCTTCTTGATGAAGGTGACTAATGTGCTTATAATTATAGGAACCAGAATAGATGTCTGTGCACTGTGATGCAGGTGTGCTGGACAGTGGTTCCCACAGCCCTGACCCAGCACACACCACCACCAAATACTGATTTTCTATGAAGGTAAAAACTGCATGTGCCCTATCCACTGGCAGAGACTGATTTCCTCTGAAAAAAAAAGGCAGAGGATGGAGGAAAGAAAGCAGTCATGCTATATGGGCTGGATGTGCAGAGACATCTGGACTATGGGGGAAAGTATGGCAAAACACACCTACCCTAAAATGTAGCCAGAGCCTTAGGTCACCTGTCAATAAGCTGTGATGCGCAGGTCTCAGCCACTTCAGCATAAAAGCAGGGAAGGCAGCACCTTGGAGTGACAGCAGTATGAAAATTGAACTACAGAGATGCTGAGAAACCTCATTCATCAATCAATGAGGTGGTGAAGATAAAGGTAACTGAATATATCCATTTTTCTGGAAGCAGCTTCTTCTGCTGTGTTATCAGACCTTCCACTGTCTGTGAAATAATTTACAACAGTGACCAAGAACACTAAATAACAAATCCTACCCTTAACCAGGTGAAACTACTTTAAGAAGCCATTCACTGTTCTGTGGATCTGGGGATCACCACATCATCTGATACCTCTGAAGGTAAAAATGGTGGGGGGTTAACACATGGTGACTGCACAGGGGACTTTTGGGTCAATCTGTTTGGAGAAGGTGGAGAGGATAAAATGGAGATTGCTGTCAGAGGAAGACTTACTGTATTTGTTGCAGTGCTGACCTACTACTGCAAAGCTCTTTCTACAGAGGGCCTTGGTGTAGTCCAATGTCCTGTCTATGGTCTATACTCATGTGTTCTTTCTTCATGGTTCACAGACAATGGCACACTATTTTACAGTTGCCATCCTCAGTGCTTCTTGTCTAGAGAAGAGATTTTCATGGCTAAAACTGGCTGCACAGAGCCCACAGATCAGGTGGCTCAAAAAGGAATCAAGAATAGTCCATTAAAATGCAAGACTCAAATCTGCATTTCTCTCAGAAAAGATGAGAAGAGAGTTGCCCAAAATTCCTGTACAGAACTTGGTGGAATAAAACGTCCTTGAGTTGTCAAATAGGTAAAAAATTCAGCTTCACAAGACTGGGGGAAAATTGTCATTTGTTGTCTTCTTTTCTCTTCAGCAATTTTATAGAAAATTACATGTAAAGAAAGTGTGAATTCAGCTCCTTAACCTAGGAAGCATAATGTATTTTGAACAGTGATGCTGTAAAAGGTCATAGGTGAGAGAACCAAGTTCAGAGACATCTCTCAGCCTCATACAACAATGTGTTTCAAGTTCTGTTGACCGTGATCAAATGCAGCTTTTCTATTATCTCAGATCTTATTGGCTGGCTGAATTTCACAAAACTTCACGTTGGAAACTTTCACATTGAAAACCAGACTGGTAGTTTAAGATGTAATTACATTCTTGCACATGCTTATCTGGGATTTGGCATGTACAAACAAATGCATTCACAGATTTCACAGCACGGGGGTTAGTAGAGCCTTCTCAAAATGCTGTCCTACTTTTGGTTGCTGGGGAAAATGAAAGAAAACAACAGCAAAGACATCCCTGCAGCAGGAGGAGAAAATGTAAAGGTTTGCTTAGCCACTACATGACTCCAGTTTTACACTTGTTCAACCATAATGATGGTAATGAGGCTGCAGCAGTCAAATACTAGAATAATGAAAGGGGTCACAAATAAAGTCTTGTCCACATAGAATCATAGAATCGTTCAGGTTGGAAAAGACCTTTAAGATCATCCAGTCCAACCATTAACCTACACTACCAAGTCCACACTAAACTAAGCAAGGGTAGACTAGACTAAACCATGTCCCAGAGTGCCACATCTACCCGGTTTTTGAACACTTCCAGGGATGGTGACTCCACCACCTCTCTGGGCAGCCTCTTCCAATGCTTGACCACACTTTCCGTAAAGAAATTTTTCCTAATATCCAATCTAAACCTCCCCTGGCACAGCTTGAGCCCATTTCCTCTTGTCCTATCGCTAACTACTTGGGAGAAGAGACCAACACCCACCTCACTACAACCTCCTTTCAGGTAGTTGTAGAGAGCGATAATGTCTCCCCTCAGCCTCCTCTTCTCCAGACTAAACAACCCCAGTTCCCTCAGCCGCTCCTCATAAGGCCTGTGCTCCAGACCCTTCACCAGCTTTGTTGCCCGTCTCTGAACACGCTCCAGCACCTCAATGTCTTTCTTGTACTGAGGGGCCCAAAACTGGACACAGTATTCCAGGTGTGGCCTCACCAGTGCCGAGTACAGGGGGACAATCACCTCCCTGCTCCTGCTGGCCACACTATTCCTGATACAAGCCAGGATGCTGTTGGCCTTCTTGGCCACCTGGGCACACTGCTGGCTCATGTTCAGCTGGCTGTCTACCAACACCCCCAGGTCCTTTTCGGCCAGGCAGCTTTCCAGCCACTCTTCCCCAAGCCTGTAGCATTGCATGGGGTTGTTGTGACCGAAGTGCAGGACCCGGCACTTGGCCTTGTTAAACCTCATACAGTTCGCCTCAGCCCATCGATCCAGCCTGTCCAGGTCCCTCTGCAGGGCCATCCTACCCTCCAGCAGATCGACACTCCCACCCAGTTTGGTGTCGTCTGCAAACTTACTGAGGGTGCACTCAATCCCCTCATCCAGATCGTTGATAAAGATATTAAACAAGGCTGGCCCCAAAACAGAGCCCTGGGGAACACTGCTCGTGACCGGTCACCAACTGGACTTAACTCCATTTACCACAACTCTCTGGGCTTGGCCACCCAACCAGTTTTTTATACCCAACGAAGACTACGCCCATCCAAGCCATGAGCTGCCAGCTTCCCAAGGTGAATATTGTGGGACACTGTGTCAAAAGCTTTGCTAAAGTCCAGGTAAATGACATCCACAACCTTTCCATCATCTACCAGGCGGGTCACCAGGTCATAGAAGGAGATCAGGTTGGTCAAGCAGAACCTGCCTTTCATGAACCCATGCTGGCTGGGCCTGATCCCCTGGTTGATCTGCACTTGCCTGTTGAGTTCACTCAGTATGAACCTCTCCATAACCTTTCCCAGCATCGAGGTCAGGCTGACAGGCCTGTAGTTCCCCGGGTCCTCCTTCCGGCCCTTCTTGTAAATGGGCGTCACGTTGGCAAGCCTCCAGTCATCAGGGACCTCCCCTGTTAACCAGGACTGCTGATAGATGATGGAAAGTGGCTTGGCGAACTCCTCTGCCAGCTCCCTCAGTACTCTCGGGTGGATCCCATCTGGCCCCATAGACTTGTGAGCATCCAGGTGGCATAGCAGGTCATTAACTGCTTCCTCCTGGACTATGAGGGCTCCATTCTGGTCCCCATCCCTATCCTCTAGCTCAGGGGCCTGAGTACCCTGGGGATGACTGGTCTGGCTGTTAAACACAGAGGCAAAGAAGGCGTTAAGTACCTCAGCCTTTTCCTTGTCCTCGGTGACAATGTTCCCCCCCACATCCAGCAAAGGATGGAGATCCTCCTTGGCTCTCCTTTTATTGATGATGTAAGTGAAATAATTCACATGTAAGTGAATAAAAAAACTGCAGTTCATCTCCTTCCTTCTAAGGAGAAAAGCAGTTATAGTCACCCAGTAAAATGTCCATGGTTTGCTTTGACTGCCATTTTGTCTCTAACTGTTGGACATTTCTAATGCCATTACTTGCTATCTAACCATTTTGAGTATTCACATCCCAGACCCGATCCTCACCAACTTCATCTAGATTTGGCCCAGGCTCCAGATGGTCTTGAATTCAAAGGAAATTGGTTACTATTAATTTCCCAAATTAAAATAGTTTTTATAAATATTGCCTATTAAATGGTTATTTATTCCCCTCATTCATGTATCATGAAATAATTCAGTTTGGGTGCTTGGACTTCATCTAAGTTAATGTTAGCCCAATGACATTTTGATGATCATGATGTTTAAAATTTGCTTTTTCCTTGTCATAAAGCAGAAGTTTTCATTAGTTCGCACACAGAACTGTAGGCATATATTTCACATTGGAATAAAAATCCTTTTTTGTTTTAAACATGAATTGTTGTTAAAAAAAGATAGATTGTCACACAAGATAAAATTAATTTATGTATTTAGATACCAATACAAAACATTATCAGAAAAGCTGAGCTAGTAATTAAAAAGTCAGAAAAAAATTAACACAATTATTCTTTTTTCTTATGACAGAAATAAATCAAGTTCACCACAGGAATGGAATAGCATGCCTTTTCTTGGGGAACTCACACTAATTTCCAGGGACATGATGAATTGAAACAAGTTTTTATGCAGTTCCTTAAATAATTTCAGGTTGGCTTAAGTCCTTCTGGCAATATTATCTAAAAGCAAAACAAAACATTAGGACTATTAATAAGTTTTGACTCTCCTTGTTTTATCTACCCCAAACAAGGGAAACAGACTTTTTAACTAGAAAGGGGAAAACAATAAAACTAATGATGTATAACATTCCAAACAAACCAAACATTACAGGAACTACTTTTGTAGGAATCTTAGCTTCCAGTAATTGTAGGTATTACTGGTAACAGTAAGTATTTTTTTTAATCAGATGTAAGAGCTGACATTGCTATTTTAAGCAGTCCTTAAAATTGCTCCCTTATTCCATTTTATTTTTAGCATAGGCAAATTAACAACATTAGGAGGTAATAATTTACTAGCAGCTCCTGCAGCCACAGGATATCACGGGTGTCTTCAGGTCATCCAGGATCTCCTGCCCCACTTCTGATCACTGTTGACTTGCCATGTGTCTGGACTGCTTATCACATCTCATTTATGACTGCTTTCCATCTCTGGGGAATCCTTTACTGAATTATCTTAAAATCTTATTCTTAAAGTCTGCAATGTTACTGCCCACATGCCTTTTTCTTCTGTTGCCCTCTTTCATATGACCTGTTTTTCCTAATTCTGTGTACTTCCTTACGTCTACCTCATTTACCATCTGTTTTCTTTTTCACAAACACGATAAATAAAGTGGTCTGCAGTGCTGGTGTGTCTGGTGAGATTCAGATTCAAAGCACGGGCCTCCAATTGCCACAGCTGCTTGACTCAATTCTTCTCAAGAGGTGAAATTTTAGGCATGCAGACCTTGTTGGAATAATTCCTCCTGATTTTAAAGGGACTAAGAGTTACTCCACAAGACATTGGAATAAAGCACCAGGCACCTACAATTTGGTTAAAGTAACTATCTTCAAGCTGTTGGGGCCCCATGAAAAAGAATAAAGGAACAGAGAAGCAAAAGGACTTATGATATTCAAAATTAAAAAGTATCATTCTATGAGGTATTTCTAACATTCGCAGAACCACCTCTACTCTCAAACATAAAAAAATAATCCTTTAGAGGGTGACTTGTGTATTACAAAAAGCACAGACATACACTGTCAATTAAATAGATGTTGGTTTTGTTAAAACTTTACTATTTTACTGTGGAAATATGATTACTAGAACATCTAACAAACCTTTACTTGCTGAAGTTATTGACGATTAATGAGATCACTTTCCTGATTCTATGCAGCAGATACCAGGAGAAAAATCACCTGAAAATGTATGTTCCAACAAAATCTGTAATCACTGAAGCTACAAGTAAAACTGTTCTTTTCCAGTGTTATTCCTTCCTCTGTTGTCCCCATGTGATATCTGTCCAGGGTGAAATCTTCTTAGGAATGTGATGCAGTCCCCATACTGATGCCTTTGGTGAAGTCACTTCTTGCTGTGAGACCATAATGGGGCCTAAACCATCCAGCCCTGTTTAGATTAGGATGGTGAGGGACAATGCTCACAGTGAATTGCTGTGCTACATGGTTAAGGCAAGTGGTGTATTTTGACCAGATATCATGGCAACTGCATATCACTGAAAACCTGAAATAAAAGTACATGAACCACAAAAGTAATGAAAACATTTCATTTTCCTTCTTTGACCTTTTCCTGGTGTGCCAGTGGCATGGTCGGCTGGAAATACAGTATTCACGGTGCTGAACAAAAGCCATGTGTTATTATGCATGGATAGGTGTTCTGCCTTGCAGCATAGTCCTGCCTGTACAGATGCCTGCATCCAGCACAAGTCTGGCAAGGACTGTGTTGATCCGTTTAAAGTGCTGTCCTTCCTCCTAGTATGTGTTCTGGACATTCAGGGAGGCAAATTTCTCTCTGTACCAAGGACAAATGCGAGACTTACCAAACAGTGAAGTCTCATTTAAGATCTATTTACAGGTGGTGAGTAAGACTTAAATGTTTTGCAGACCTTTTACTGGCCTTGCACAGAGGCATGAACCTCACCCTGAGGCTGTGGTTTGGCAATACATTAAATCTGACTTTAGAGCTCCTGGCACCAGATCAAAAAAAGCTGAGTTGAAGTATTCATCTGTCATCTTGCTGTGACAGTTCAAATGTAATAAAAAATGCTAACATTTTGGCAGGCTTCCTGTGAGATCAGGGACATCTGTCCATACCATCCTAACCTGAGGTTTGGTCAGCCCTAAGCAGATCTGTCTCTCCCAAGCAGGTAGCAAACCCCAGTGCCATGTGAGCATGACGTTATGATTCCTCACTGTGGCTTGTGGATAACGAAGCAAAACTGCAGTGCTGTTCTGGACCTGATTCAGGTCAGGTGGGGACAAGGCCTGGTTTCAGTTTTAATGACTGTGGAAACATTGCCTAAGTAGAAGATTTGAAGGTGCCAAGTGCACTTGTAAGACTGAACACCTCCTCCAACAACTGAAAAAAAAGAAGAAAATATAACTCATTTGTGGGTACTGAAAGACAGAATAATCTAATTTATAAGTTAAGAACAGATCAGATTGTTCTACCTTTCCCTCTGACTTTTAATGGAAAGGTATGTTCAAGCTGCGAAAGAGGTTTCTGTTTAGGAACACATTCTCTGTTTAGAATTGAAAAGAGAAAATCCTGGGTTATGCCCAGCTAGAATTTTTCACACAATAAAATGAACCACATAGCCCTTCCTTTTGGTTTTCTCTAAGGCAGAAATGATGACCGCTACTAAATTCTGTGGCAGCTGATGCTGGAGGCAGAGTGGGAAAATCCTTTTCATTAATTTTCCAGGCATTTTCAACCACTTCTGCTCAGAAGCAGAGAAGAAAATTGGCCATAAATAAGGGTAAACCATTTGTGCAGCATTTCTAGTGATCACTGTATTACTATTTAGATAGCAAAACATCTTCATTGATAGTTAAGGCATATCACTTATCTGGAAATGTGTAAGAATGACTGAATGATAGATCAATATAGAGTATTTTAGCTATTTACAGGAGGTGCCTTAATGATCCCCATTCTAGTTCCACTGAATGATTTTCAGTGTGTAGTAATAGTCTTCATTTTTTTGCATAGAGAATTTCTCTAAAACTTGAAAGTTAAGTGAATTTTAAGTGCCGCCACTCTGTAGAACCTTCATCTGCACTTTTTTTCTGAGCTCTTGAAGTTTCCTGCAGATGATATTCCAAAATTCAGATTTAAACCCAAAACTTTGCCAGAGTTCATTCACAGCTGAGGTATGCATTACAACTCATCTTTCATGTCTAGCATTTCTACACATTTCTTTCAGAGTACTATTAGCAAAACATTAATAAAGCATTCTGCAATGAATTGAGTGATGTTATTTCATTGACCTAAATGGAGATATTTGTTGGAACGATGAGGTGGTCTTTGCACTTCTAAATGTGATGACAGTTATAGCAGCACACATAGGAGACATCAGACAGTGTCTTCACAGTGTGCGATTTCCAGCTTCTGCCACCTTTCCCAAGTCATATTTTGTCAGAAATTCTCCTGTTGATAGCTGAGCTGTTTGAGCAGGATCCTTTGCCTCAAACAGTACAAGTGAAATACTGCTTGACATAATGAGAGCTGAATGGTATCTGCAGACCTCGATCCACTGACAGGGACCCCTCTCCTGGCAGGGCTCTGCAGGACTTTGCTGCCTGCCTGGCAGAGGGGAAGAGTGGCCTCTAGTTGCACTGAGCTGGGCCACCTTGCTGGTGTCTCTCTGGCCTGCCTGGTCATATACAGGCATTTTACCTTCATTTTCAGGTATCATGGAGCAGGTATATTAACTTTATGCCTGAAGTAATGATATTTACATTTTGTTTTAAAGGTGGCAGCCTACTGCCGGGCTTCTTAATCCCAAATCCTACATTAACTAAATTTTGTCTGTAATCTGGTCCAAACCTGTTCCTTTAGCCTTCTTGTGTTCAGACTGCTGAATAAGATACCTTCAGTCAGGTTTCAACACACACCCCTTAGTATTATGCTAAAGCAACACAAACTAATAGAGCTTTCCATTTTTGTTCTCACATAGTATGTGTGCCCAATATTAGGCGAATATTAAAAGAAAATTAAAGTCAAGTGGAAATGTTTAGCCACTGGCTTCAAGGGCTTTGGTGACATGGAAATCTGATGCCACTTTTGACCCCATCTCAGTCTAGATGTGAGCTGGGAAGAGACCTGTTTATTTGGATCACCACTGTTTTACCTTGTCATAGTTAGGTGAAGTAAATCTGATGGCATGCGTGTACATTCTTAATTAAAAGACTGGACTAGATCCAGCTCTTTTTTGTTCTTTGCACAAAGGACTTGGGATGTGTGGAAGCTTCCTGAAAAGAAATTACACTTTAAAGTAACTAGAATTTTTGTTTCTGATTCAGCCTTTAGCTTTTGCTGTCAATTCTTACATTTCCACTAAGATGAGTGTGTAAATGTCCTGGTTTCAGCTGGGATAGAGTTAATTTTCTTCCTAGTAGCTGGTACTATGCTGTGTTTTGGATTTAGGATGAGAATAATGCTTATAACACACTGTTGGTTTAGTTGTTGCTAAGTAGTGTTTACACTAGGTCAAGGACTTTTCACTTTCCCATGCTCTGCCAGGTGCACAAAAAGCTAGGAGGGAGCATAGCCAGGAAAACTGATCCAAACTGGTTAAAAGGATGTTCCATACCATATGACATCATGCTCAGTATATAAGCTGGGGGGAGTTGGCTGGGGGACTGTGACCGCTGCTCAGGGACTGGCTGGGCGTCAGTCAGCGGGTAGTGAGCAATTGCATTGTGCATCACTTGCATTGTATATTATTATTATTATTATTATTATTATTATTATTATTATTATTAATAGTATTAGTATTATTGTTACTATTTTGCTTTATTTTATTTCAGTTATTAAACTGTTCTTACCTCAGCCCATGAGTTTTCTCACTTTTACTGTTCCAATTCTCTCCCCCATCCCACTGCGGGGGAGGGGGCGGGCGGCTGCGTGGTGCTTAGTTGCTTGCTAAGGTTAAACCATGACAGTAAATTTTTGAAACTTCAGATGTTCACCAGATATCGTCACTACTTCATTCTTGTTTCATGAAGTTAATTTGTTTGGTCTTAAGTAAGCACAATTTCTGCTAAGGTTTGAGATTAATGTGATATGCCCCCTTCAACAATGGACAATATGAAACATTGTAAAATTTCCTAGCTTCAGGATCTTCTCTTAAAGTAGTTGAACCTGATCCAGACCTCATTTCTTGTCTGTGAAAATAACAAATGACTGAGATACAACTTTAAATGTCTCTTGTTTATTGTTCACTGGTTGGGATTATTCAGGTAGAAAGACAATTTCCACGGTAGACCACCTTCTCAGCTGTTCATTACTTTGGCAGTCACATTCCTCTTCATTTGATGTTTTCTTTGTTTAGTTTAGTCCAGAGGCATTCTTTTTATTTTTTTTCCCAGCAAAGTCCTTTTACTTAATATTTTTCTGCCTTAATAAGAGGGAAAAAAAAGTTTATTTCTTCAAAACATATATATGTTCCAATTGCAAACTAACTACCTGGTACCTAAAACAAAGATTATCTTCGTGTAAGTAATTTTGTAATTTCTCCATGTCATAACAAATTAATGAGAAGAGAATTGAGGGATGATGATTCAGTAATTCTGACTCTAAAAGCACTGAAAATTCTCATGCCTTTTCAACATCAGCAGGAATTTCAATTAGATATCCCTGCTTGGTACTGGTACAACTTTTTCCCACTTAAGGCAACAGTGGCATTGAATAGTAGCTGCTTGAAGTGTACTGTCATCCTTATTTGCAAGAAGTCTAGAAACACAGCACATTTTACCGCACCTTCAGGAACTGGAGGCATGGCTACAATGGGAGAAAAGAAGGCCTTTCATTGCAGTGAAATCTATATGTGTGAAATGCTTATATGTAAAATGTCATTTCAGCCAGGCAGTGTAAGACTGAAATTCAGAACCTCAGATCACTTTCATCTGCTTTCTGCTAATGGCAGTTTTTATGGAGTCAGCTGCAAACCCAGCCATATTCTCCTTTGCAGGAACACAGAGTCTTTCTGTCAGTATTATTCGCTTCTTGATAGCAGACAAACTATAGTGCTGCATGGAGATGCATGGGGATGCATAGAGGGGGCCTGGGGAGGAGTCACCTGAATGCCAGCGAAATGCATCATTACGTGTCTAGCAGAAAGGGTAGGGATTCATGGTTCTCCTTTTCTCTGTATATCTGGTAGACATTCATCTACACTGTTTTTATGTGCTCTGGCCAATGGAAGGAGAGTCATCTGTCTTACTGTGCATACCTGTCTTAAAATGGGGTATATCTCCCTCTGTGTCTCTCCCTGGCTAAAGGACTTGAGAAGATTAGTTTTGACTGTGTGACCAACTCTGTAACAGCTGAACTTGAATAATGTGGAAATGGTATAAAACAAGGAATGCCTGATACACCACATTCAAATCTCAACAGCTCTGTGATATTGGCTAGAAGTATTGTTCCTAACAGCTCCTAGCCTCTTATAGAAAGATTGGGTGAGGAAACTAAAAAATTATTAGGGTATATTAATTTTGAAGGCCAATATTGTTGATTCCTGTAGGCAATGATTGTTTTTTAATGTTATCACTTAGAAAGAAAGAAGTAAGGTCTAATACATAAGCAGAAAATACATGGGCAGAAAAGAAGAAAACAGAAGCATCTGAGAAGCTGAAAATTAAACAGAAGAAGTCACATGGACTCACTTTTTGGTTGCTTATAGGCAAAATTCTCTTACCAATGTTCACCTGGCTCCTGGGCTAAACCTGAAAAGTACGATCTCTTGCATCTATTGATCTTGTTATGAAATCATTCTTATTGTCCTACTTCAATGAAAAATGACCTACCATAGCCATTATCCGCACAGCTATTTGAGTTTAAAAGTTATTGCCACTTGAGATTTAATCATGATGAAGTTTAGCCGACACAAGTGAATCCAATCTAAAACATTTTGTGCAATCTAAAACATTTTGTGCATCTTTAAGCTCCAGTTTTCATCCATACATAACACAAGGATACTTTAGTGGTATTTTTCTAAGTAAGCATCTTGATAGGTTACTTTATTATTGTGGAAGTTAGTCAGTTTGCCCTGGGATTTCACTTTAAAATCAGGAAGAGTTAACTGATGCTTGCTCACAGATGCACAAGTACCCTTTTGAACACCATTAAAACTATCAATACTCAAAAAAAAATGCAGAGACTATCACTCTAAAATAGATATTTTTTAGTCCACTTGTGCAACTCAGTGACAATAGAAGGCGTTCTTTGGTTATAGTCCCAATGTTGTAAAAAGTCTCGCTACATAGTTAACCTGACTGTCTATATTTCACAAATGCTATATATAAGCACTTCATAAGATTCAGGTAGTATCACTTTTTCTAGTAATGTAAAGGAATGAAATATGAGAAGAAAAGCAGATAGAATTTCTATTTCCTGGTAAAATGTTAGCATAAAGATTCACCCTTAAAGCAATAGTATTGTTAATGTGGACCTAACAGGGCTATTTCCATTCCAACAATAACGTTCCTCATTTTCACCGTAATTTAAAATGTCCTACCTCATTACTAGTGGGTTTTTTTTTTTTCATATATTTTTTATTGTATGATGAGAGGAAAACAGTCTTTCCTCTCTTGTTTGGTTTCTTTTTTTGTGTGGGAAGACAAATAGCTGTGTGCTTTGGAAGCAATGACAGTATTTTCTTGGCTGAGCTTCTACACAAAAGTGTCATGGTCTCTTGAATTATCCTCCTCTTCATAACAATGAAAACATTTCCAGTTTCTGCTGACAATGCCCATTCTGTCAGAAGCCTGATTATTATGGCATCACTTCTTGTAAAAAAGGAATAGGCACACAGACTTTATATACATACCAAATAAACACTTTTACTCTCCTATTGCCCTTAGATAGCAACCAACGCTTTCCTTTAGATCACTGTTTCTTTTACAGCAACCTAATAATGATTGTATTTATTGGCCTTTTTGGTAAAGAACTCAAATGGAAGGAAAAGTCCTTAATTTTCCATCTCATTCCTATTCTTTATTTCTGTATAGCGGATGTGTGTTTGCACGCATGGTGTGCCGCAGATTGGTTCATTTCTGAACACTGTGAAGGTTTCTGAATGCTGGGAACACTATCTGCTGCCTGAAAGGATTGCACCGAATGCCTGCACTTGCCAATATTTTTGTACTGATTGCTTCTAGGGTGCTTTAACTGTGTCAGTATACAGTCATGTCAGGGGATAAGTCTTCTACTTTCAGATCTATCCCCAAACCTCAAATCCACAAAACAGTCCATGTAACATCTGTCCCAGTCTTAACAATCTGGATTAAACCCAACACTGCTCCAACTTGTCAACAGATTCACACAGACTCTCTCAGTCCATTATTCACTGTTTGAAACCAAAGCCAAAGAAAAATATTACTAAGAGTTAAGTAGCAAAAACCCTTAACAATGATGAAGAAGAATTTGTGAAAGTGTCAAACCTTGAGAGTGCCCTGCTTTATAAATTTCATATCATCAACTTAATGGACATGACTTATGTAGGTAAGCTTTTCTAAAGTAATAATTACTGTCTTTTGCTCAAAGGTTTGCTTATTTAAAGGTGATCACCATATACTTTTCTGCTTCTCAAAAGGTATTGAGTTTTCTCATTATCTATTCAGTACCTTATTTCTCTTGTTTTCAGAAACCTCAATACATGTATGTTTTTGTGTAAAAGTGTGACCTCCTGTAGGAGAGAAGAAACATTCATGTACCAGTATCTGCTTCAGGAATGTGTTTGGCTTTCAAATTTCAGCATATATCTAGGTGCAGAAAGATAGATGTTAAAAAGCATACCAGATCCTTGATCAACATGCCATCAGAATCAGTCAAAAGTTTCCTTGAGGCTCTGATCTGCTTTCAGATCAGCTCCCACTAATATTAAAAACTAAAAGCAATAGCAATTCTGAGGATTACTTAGGAGCAAACCATGCTTTCTTGTATTAGAAATCAAGCTTAATAAGGAGAGAACTCCTTTAGACAACTACTTTATTGCCCAATTGGCATTTTGCAAATGCTGGTGTTTGATTGTCTAGGTTTGCAGAAGTACCCATTCTATGTTCAGGACAGGTCATAGAGTGGTTTAATACATTAGGGTGTCACAGATTAAAATGAATTTGATCATCTTATTCCAGAGCATACTGAACATTTATTTTCATCTGATGACTGTCCACTATTCCGTTTAGCATGACTGACTGGCATTTCATCAGGAAAGGTTAAAGATTTCACTGGGGTTATTAGACACAGACTTGAGTTCCATTGCCAAAAATGTGGAGAGTTGCACAAACACTAATATGATTTACGGTTGCTGAAATTTAATTTATACGGATCTTTCATTTACTCTTACTCAACACCACCACTCACGTTCAAGAAACTGTCATTACATGAACATTCAGGAGTAAAGGTTTTCTGAAACTGCTGCTTAAACTTCCAACTCATGATCAAAGAGCAAAGCTGGGTGGAAACTATCATGATAAAAGAGCAAAAAAAGTCCTGAAACAGAATCTGAAGTGAAAATCTTAGTGGTTTTCTCAAATCAGAAGTGTAAACCATGCATTTCAGGTCAAAGTAAAACAACTGCTTTAGTAATTTCAAAGCACTGTGTTTTGATATAAACTTAATTCTCAGTATAAACTAAGTTATATTTTTCAAAACATTATTTCCTGTGAAAAAATGAACTCTTCATTTTGAGAGATCAGGATATGCTATTCTGAACTTTTCTCAAATCTTCGTTTTAAAATTTAGAACTGACATAAATTGACCCTTTTCTGCAACAATCTTTTGGTTGTTTTATGAAGAAAGTTTTTTTTCTGTGGACAAAAAGTCTGAATCTCTACCTGTATGAACATCAGATAAAATGCTGGGGTATCCAACGCCTGTCAAAACCAGCCTATGCATTGAGAATCTGAATGACAAGCAAGTGAATTCTAAGCACCTTCTATTTAAAACCTCGGGTCGTTAAGGACAGAGCAACAGGAAAGTGCAAATAGAGTGGGGCGCTACCTAGAAAAGTTTGTGTGTTTCCAGGTCTGTTACACAAGCACACCTGGAACAAAGCTCTTCCCCCCCCCCCCCCCCCCCCCCTTCCCAGAGAGTTTCTTCATCTCTGTAATATGAATGATGACACTTTAAATGTCTTGTTATTCTTGACCTAAAGGCCCTCTGGCTACACCTGTGTTATATTCCCAGAGTAGTCCTGAGGCTAGGATGTTAGACAGCCATTAGTGATGGATGATTCAATGATTAATGATTGTCCATGTTGATGTTAAAGAGGACCACTGAATGTGGATTTACCATTGATCAGCTTTTACACATAGGGTTGGAGCTGAGGCAATATGTAGTCTATAACTGATATTGGGGAGGAGGTGTTATAATTGCCTTTCACACCGATTCCTGGTCTGGTGAGATTCCAGCATTTTTTTATTTGTCTCCCTCCATGTACTTACATGTAAATACAGGTGGTCTGCCAGCTCAGTCTTGGTTCATCATAAGTCAAAATGATGAGATGCATAAGGCCACACAGACCTTGGTTTATAATATGAATGTCCACTGAACCCTAACCACAGTCACATGAGGAAATCCCATAGAAATTTGTCTTCTCCAGTAATGATGAATCATGTTAAAGTTAGTTGTCTTGGTAATGAAAGACTTTTACTATTGCACTAAATGCATATACTCTTTTTGGCACCAAATTTCTAAACGCAGACACATGATGCTGACACTGATAATTTCTTACTTTAATAACCATGAAAAGAATTGTTGATAGAAACTAAAAATTTCACATATGCCAGTGAAAGCAAAACTAACAGGACATTCCTAATTTTCTAGTGTTGAACTTTAAGCCAAGAAATTAGCTATCTCTCTGAAACAGTTTATTGTACACATGACAGAAGTAATGCATCTCCCATTCTAACTGGAGTCTCAAAAATTTGAGAACACTGGTGTATTTATAGAACTAATTGACAGGAGATGAATTGCTACCATTAACAATACGACTGACTGAAACATAGTAGACTGCCTGACAAAAATCATTCTCATTCTTCCTTTTCAATCTAAAACTTATTCTTTTCTCTTGAGTAGAGATGGATTCACCATATTTGACCAAATATTAAATAAGTGACAGAAATTAAGCTGTGGATCCCCTTTAGGCCCTATGTTTATTCAGAGTAAATAATGAAAAGCACAAATCCTTTTCAGTGAAGGCATTCTTCTGTCAATTCTAGTCTTCTCATAGAAAAAAAGAAAAAAAAAATCCATGAACTAGCATCTAAAAATATTGGGGTAAGCTGTATTCTGAATATATGATACTCACCACCATTAGCACACATTAAATTATCTGGTGTATGGATGTCTGAAATATATAAAATACTTTTTAAGCATACCTGTAGAGAAAATACCTGATAAAAGCAACTTGTAGGTGATAATTACTTGACCTTTTAAAGCAGCTTTTCTTTTCAGAAGGCAAAAGTAACTTATTTGGCAGCAATTCTATTATCTCATGAAAAGTAACTTTAACAGGATGATTACTGAACACTGATGCACCTTGTTTTACAGATGAACTCAAAATATTCTGCGGTCAGTCACTATCTGAAAATTACCATCTGAACATCCAAAAAACAACATATAACATGCCTGCAGCGAGTCTCTAGACTCTCCTCAGGACATGCTGGTTATCATAAAACTGATGGAAATGCTCACTGTTCATACAGTTTAGAACTGCAGTCTTTCTGACTCCTATTGGCTATTAATTATCTCACTGCACTTTTTGCAGGACTTGCAGTACTGATGCTTGTGTTTGAGTCAGGCTTTACATTGCCAACTCCATTTCACTCACCCCATTTTCCAGTGTGGGTTAACTGCCTGTTATATTCCTTATGTTTTTTATTTTTTTCCCATAACCACGTTGCAGATAATCTAAGTAGTAAAAGAGATGCCTCTTTTTATTCCAGAAGTAGAGACTTTTTGGTAATGGATGAGGCTGTCTCCTCAGTACTTGTTTAATGCATATCACAGCCCTGCAGGTTCCTCCTTGGAACTGTAAACATACTGGTCTAAAACAGTCAAATCTGGTTTTGTGTTACCTTTAACCTACTTTACTCTAGTTCCTTACAGAATGGATGTGGTGGGTTGACGCTGGCTGGATGCCAGGTGCCCACCAAAGCCACTCTATCACTCCTCAACTGGACAAGGGAGAGAAAATATAACAAAAAAGCTCATGGGTCGAGATAAGGTCAGGGAGAGATCATTCACCAATTACTGTCACAGGCAAAACAAACTCGACTTGGGGAAAATTGGTTTAATTTATTGCCAATCAAATCTGAGTAGGATAATGAGAAATAAAACCAGATCTTAAAACACCATCCCCCCCACCCCTCCCTTCTTCCCAGGCTCAACTTCACTCCTGATTTTCTCTACCTCCTCCCTGCAAGCAGCACAGGGGGATGGGGAATGGGGAATGAGGGTTGCGGGTAGTTCATCACACATCATCTCTGCCGTTCCTTCCTCCTCAGGGGAGGACTCCTCACCCTCTTCTCCTGCTCCAGCGTGGGGTCCCTCCCATGAGAGACAGTCCTCCATGAACTTCTCCAGTGTGAGTCCTTCCCATGGGCTACAATTCTTCATGAACTGTTCCAGCGTGTGTCCTCTCCATGGGGTGCGGTCCTTCAGAAGCAGACTGCTCCAGCATGGGTCCCTCACAGGCTTGCAAGTCCTGCCAGCAAACCTGCTCCAGCATGGCTCTTCTCTCCACAGGTCCACAGGTCCCGCCAGGAGCCTACACCAGCATGGGCTTCCCACAGGGTCACAGTTTACTTCAGGCATCCACCTGCTCCGGCATGGGGTCCTCCCCGGGCTGCAGGTGGATATCTGCTGCACCACAGACCTCCATGGGCTGCAGGGGCACAGCCTGCCTCACCATGGGCTTCACCATGGGCTGCAGGGGAATCTCTGCTACGGTGCCTGGAGCACCTCCTCCCCCTTTTTCTTCACCAACCTTGGTGTTTGCAGAATTGTTTTTCTCACATATTCTCACTCCTCCCTCCAGCTGCTGTTGCCCAGCAGTTTGTTCCCCTTCTTAAATATGTTATCCCAGAGGCGCTACCATTGTTGCTGATCGGCTCAGCCTTCGCCAGCAGTGGGTCCATCTTGGAGCCGGCTGGCATGGGCTCTGTTGGCCGTAGGGGAAGCCTCTAGCAGTGTCTCATAGAAGCCACCCCTGTAGTCCCCCCTATTACCAAAACCTTGCCATGCAAAACCAATACATTGGACAAAATAAATAAATGGAGGAAGCTGCAGCAGACTTTGAGTGCAGTACAAGAGCCTCCAATTCAAAATAAGAACTGGAGTATCCCTGTGTGGTCTTTCAGCTCCTTAAGGTACATTTCAGTCATGCCTCAAAACAGCTGCAAGGCTAGACACATTGATGCAAAGCTGGCAAGCTGTAAGCATGGTTATAAAATGTTTACAGACTTTCCAGATCCCTTTATCATCCAAAATGTCCGTAATACAGGCAACGTTAACTCTGCCTTCCACATACTCAGCACAGCTGTATCCCAGGAGAGGCAGCAGTCTTTGATAACGCATTCTTGGTGATCACTCTGGTTGTTTTCCATAGACCCTGCTCTGCAGAAATCATCTCCATTGGTAACAGACAGTTTAGAGCAGTTTTGCCCCCTTATTCTCCTTTTAAGTTTTGTCAGAACAAATGTTAGCATTTTACCCTAGACTTACTACAGCTCAGTCCTGACCTTTCTAACCAAGTAGCACATTTCTAACAGCAAAATAATGTTCCCTAGCCCTGAAGACAAATAGTGGAGTATAGCTGAAGCCTAGCTGGTTAAAATTCCTTCTTCCAACAATCAGGCTGGCTTCATCCATACCCTTTACTGACCCCCATATTGTCCCTCTGATTATGCTCCTAAACTGCTTGGGAGTATGCTATTTGGCTCAGGCCAAGTCTGTTCTAGTGAATGTGTAAATAATTAAATGATACAGATAAGCATGGCACAGTGTTTGAGCCTGGCCCCACTTAGTTTCTTTGTGAAGATATAGTCAGTAATTGCACAAGCAGCAAACTCAGTTTATTAGTAAAAAAAAGAAATCAGAACAACTGAAACCCCCTTCCCCATGATACCTTACTCATGAAAAAAAGATTAGCTACTGCAGTCATGTTTGCTTTCTGAGCACTTGTTTTAGAATTTAGGAGGAACTGCAGTGTTACTATTACTGATACATTAAACAAAGCAGAAATACAAAGGAACAAAGAATCACTCATGCTCATGGTGCAGATACCTAACCATGCAGAAACTGCTCATGAAATGATTCCAGTTAACACATTAATGTGAGACAGATAGCCAAGACCCTCAATTATTTACTCATTTTATAATCCAAATAGCTATTAACATGTTTAAAAAGGTTGATTTAAAAGACAGCTCTTAGTGAAGATGATTACATTCTAAAATTAATTGCCATGTCTGTTTTTAATATAATAACTTTGCTCCATTTTAGAAAGAAAAGGCTCTAAGTATATTGGCAAGCATCTTTTTTTTTCAGTTATTTTGCTTGTAAGTTTAATGGGAAATCCATATTTTAAATTTGAGAAACCCCAGTTTGCCAGCAGGGTGCTCACTCCAGAAAGAATGGCATATAGGTTGCTGATGAATAAGGTCCACACTAGTGGGAATTCTAGTGTAACAATATTTTGGCGGTGCCAAATGTATCAGGCACTCATAGCACTCTATTAGAACAGAATAAACTTTCACTATCAGTACTAATCTTTGCAAATATATGCTGTTTGGAATTGCTCATCAGTTGCTAATTAATGGATAGGAATGTCAAGCTGCTTGTTTTGACTAACACTATTGTTAGTCACAATTTGTTATTCTGGGAGAACATTCAGTAATAAAGTCACTTCCTGTTGTCTGCCCAACCTGTGTTTTGTCCTGCAGCATGGTGAACATTTTGGTTCTGATCCAATAGGTATAAACACATAGGTACTCACATTGAGGTTAGTTATGGTAATTCAAACTTGTATTACTAGGAGAAGGACAATGAATTTTCAAGACACCCATTCAGACAGCCTTAGTGCAATAAGAGCTTCTATGAGAACTTTCAGGACTCCCTTCACTAAAATAGTTTTCATGGAAAATGAATAAAAATATATTAAGCTTTTCAGTGCAGAGAATTAGTGATTTTTATGACTGCATAGTTTTTACTTTAGGTCACAGTAAAATTGCTTTGTCATTTACTTCCAGCTCATGAGAAGAAGAAAAGTATGTGTATGTCATTCTCCTGCCCATCTGAATATCATGGTCCCCAAGACTTTCATGAAGTCAACTGAATTTTCCCTATTAGTTAGATATACTTGCAATATGACATTATGGACCCTGAATTAAAACCCTTGCTGAAAGCTTACTTAAGTCTGTAGTTATGTGTTTCTGCATGTGCATGTATGTATGATACAAGTATCTCCATAAATGAGGTAGGTTTTCTTCTTTCTCAGTATTGTAAAGGATGTGGTTAGAAGTAAACATTTCCAAACGAAGAGGCAAATCCCACACAATATTTCCATGAGTTTGTGATAGAGCCCATCCCTTCCCTTCATATCTCATTACAAAATCAAGGAGACAGCTTTTTGGGAAATCAACTGGAGACATTGGTCTTATTCCTTATTATGATATTGTCTAGCTAGATAAGCTTAGCCACTTCACTTTGTCATTCTGTAATTTTGTTTCATCTCCTATCTCATCTGTGTAGATTGTCCTGTCAGTCAAATGGAATTCCCCAGCTACCAGTCTTTTTCTAGGTAGGATAATGCAAGACATATTGCACTCCATTCTAGCGTATTAAGAATGTTTATAGCTCCTGAACTAGCTCAGTGTCTGTATTTTCCATTGCTCTTCAAAATGGAAGCATAATTTGATTTTGTCTCTTGCAGTTCTGAGTATAGACTGGCACAGACGCCAAACTTCTTGGGTGAAGCACTCCTGCAAAATAAATAATCTGGGAGAAACAAAGATCCTCCAAATGCAATACATTCAATTATTTCAGTATTATGTGGTATTATCTAGCAGATACAGTACAATCTTCACCCATCCTGGAAACTGGTTTTATCTCATTTTTCCCCTGTGTTATTTATGTAAAAGAGATTTCTGTGGTGCTCATTGTTAAAGTACTAAACACTTCTAACTTCTTTCTATTAGAAATATCTGATTCATTCTAGATGTTGTTTTCAGTTCAACTAGAGGATATGTCACTTGTATTTGAGTGAATTACAGGTTATGCAGCTTCTCTGAATTACGGATCTCTTTCAATGCTCTTGGTGAGTAGAATATTCTCTATAGTACTCAGTGAAATACTGAAAGAGGAAGACATCTTGAGAATCATTTGTTGAGGTTAAATATACTTGATCAAGTTTCTCATACTTCCAGAAACACATTATTAGTTCTAGTATGACTTTAATCAAACCAAGTATTTATTCTTAACTTCATAGAAATCAAATTAATAGGGCAAAAATATGTTTAGATGAATATTTCAGTAAAATACTAAGACTGGTTCACAGGTTTTCTGATTTATCCTGATAATTAAACCATAAAAATAATATGATAATTCATATAGCAAATTTTGCCTTATCAGTATGGAGGACATTTATCACAAGCACAAATATCTTTATTTGTGGGCTTGTGGGCTTGAATTGGTTTAAACACTTATGAATGATGTCTGAGTTAGCATGCCAAGGAAGCAAAAGTGTAAAAGTAAAAACAAAGTAATTACTTTCAATACTGCATGACATTTTTCTTATAGTAGATTAACATTGGTATGGATTTGGGAAGTAGATATTGGCTTTAACAATGCAATGTTACAGCAGCAGAAATTGGGTATTCAAATTCAGAGCAGTATTACACGTGTGCTTAACTATCTTCTAAAAGAGTGAGGTTTTAATACGACCTTAATTTTAAACATTTGCCGAAGCTATCTAGCGAATGAAGTTGAACTTGAGTAAAAGTTGAATACTGGGCATATGTTAACTGCTTTACAGAATTGAAGCTCCTGATTTCCCAGCAGAAAATTATCTAAGTCCTGACTGCCACAAGAAAATGAACGACGTTCTTTGTCACACTGAAGAATATCTGTACTTACTCATTTCATAATTCAGCTGGACAGTTAGGTGGTTAGGCCAGTATAAATGTGGCTTTAATTAACGTAATTACATAAACTAAAGTAAAAGGGTACATTAATACTCCATGGATTAGCAAGCTAATTAAAATTTTTAACCTCACCAATGAAGTTTTCTGACAACTGCAGGAAAAGACATGCCTTGCAATGAAAGTGCAGTACTGTCCTATACGCAGCCAAGTAACCTAATCACTGGGCTACAGTCAGGCCTCAACTTGCTCATATTTTTTTTCCCAAACTAGTGAATTTTGCTGAGCTAACATGCAGAAATGAATGTTTCAGTACAAGTAATGAAGGATGTCCCAATCTGCCCAGTCTCCTTTGAACCAACCCTCCCTTTTTATCCTGTGCCTGGGTGCCTAGTGCACACTTCCCAAATGGGCGAGTTCTAGATTTAAATTTCTACATTTAGTGAAGTGGATGGAATTCAAATTTAGTATTTTCTAAGTGACTGATCTACCTAAATATGAGAGTAAATGTATGTAACACTACCCACAACCTCCTTGAAGCCAGGCCTTTGAATGAAAAATGCTGGGAATGTCCATTTCTGTGCAGCAATGAGGTGGATGAGGTGTGTCAGGACGCCTACTAAATCAGGGGCTGCTGCCATTTTAGGTGACGCCTTGTTGCAATTCTGCATATGATTGGTCAGCAATAGAATTTAGGTGGGAAATGGGTTATCAGACCTCTCAAAATGGAGTGTCTGTCTAGATTTAGACTTCTATATTTGTGTATCTAGGGAATATCATGATCCAAAATGTTGATGCCAGCAGAGCATAACACTCTCAAGCATTTGGTAGCCATAATGAAGGGCTTTTCAGGATTGCAGTGGTTTTTTTCATTGCTGAAAATGTTTTTATTGCTTACTGAGGATTCTTCGAATCTACACTTTCTCTGTGTTACAGTGAACTGGAGGTGAAATTTACAAGCTGCAAAGAGCTGCTGTGAGATTGAGTGCATTAGCAAGACCTTTGAGATCTATGGAAGAAGGAACTGTATGAAGTAATATTGTTATGGAGATTCACAAAAAGGATTTGTTTCTGCCTATTAAGTAAAACCAATGACAAAACAGGTTCATCCTTCAAAGATATCAAAAAGTTTTGTGATTACTTGAATCTGGCTGGATGCCAGGTGCCCACCAAAGCCACTCTATCACTCCTCAACTGGACAAGGGAGAGAAAATATAACAAAAAAAACTCGTGGGTCAAGATAAGGTCAGGGAGAGATCATTCACCAATTACTGTCACGGGCAAAACAAACTCAACTTGGGGAAAATTGGTTTAATTTATTGCCAATCAAATCTGAGTAGTATAATGAGAAATAAAACCATAGGGCCATAGGGCCATAGGGGAAGCCTCTAGCAGTGTCTCATAGAAGCCACCCCTGTAGTCCCCCCTATTACCAAAACCTTGCCATGCAAAACCAGTACAAGTATTAAGACAAGTAACTTTTTATATTGGCCAAAAAGTTGATAACATTTTGATTTGCAAAGAGTGAAATACTCCATAAAAAAGAAAACTTTTTTTAAAAAAATTGTCTTTTAACTCTTACAAAGATTATTAATTATTTTTTTTTTAATCACACTAACGTGATTATTCTGGATTAATACGGCCATGGATAGTAACTAGAATGTAGGTAAACCATCTTCTTACCATATACAGTGAGCTAAATTCTGCTAGGAAATATTCTGTAAATTATTTAAATCATGGGGTTATTGGTGTACTTTTTAAGCATTTGTGATTAAGCAGAAGCTCAAGACTTTACTAACACTGAAACAAAATTGTGTAAATCAACCTTCTTAATTTTCCTGGACATGATTTCCCACTTACTGCACTCATAAGCAATACAATAGAGACATGTTGAATATACTTAATACAGCCAAAGCCTCAAGTATTAATAAGCAAAGTGCAGCAGTCAGAGGTAGTCAAACCATGCATTTTAAATAGGCAATTTACAAAAGTGTGGGCAAGGTATGCCCTGTGTATTATTTACAGCAAGCTACCATGTATGTCCTGTATATTCAAAGGTTACTATTACAATTTGCAGATAACAAGTCTTTCTGTTGATGACTTAATGTTCACAAGCCATGACAATTAATGTTTTTGAATGCTGTAGGCACATTTAGAAACATATTTATTAGTTATTGTTAATAAGTCATTAGAAATTTCTGTCTTCTTGATGTCCTTATTGTGTACTGAATATTAAAAATATTTTTTCTCTTGATTGAATATTTTTCATATTGTAAGTTTTATCCATTTTTACTATTAATTTTATGCAATTATGTAAATGTCCCTTGCTTTTTAGCCTGCTTAATGTGGATTTTGTACTGACTTCAGGCTGGTAATGCAGCTAAAAAATACTCCCTTACTGCCAGAATTCATTAATTTCATGTTTTAAGCTTCTATCTCCCACCCACCCAAATGCAAAACTCCTTATGCTTCATTTTTAAGGAGCAGCTACCTTTTTACATTTGTTCCCTCAAGGAAGCTGTGCTAAGGTAATTGTCTTGATGAGTTCTTCCTATTTTTATTTTCTAGGTATGCTTTCACTTATAGCCTATTTTCTTAATCTTGGTTTCCTACATGTTTTCACTGTCCATATGTGTAGGTGTGTCAGTGCCACTACCTAACGATTTTTGAAGCAGATGATTAATTCCAACTTAATTTGATATAAAGGGAAAGAGTCTCAGAGACATTAAGTTCCTAACAGTTCTGCAGAACTGACCAAGTAGGCTGAGGAAAAAAATCTACCTGATTAGTATTCTTACACAGGGAAAGACAGGAGGAGAGTCAGTCTCTACCTATTCCATCTGGCAATACATGCCTAGCTTTCGCAAAGCATGTTTTGACTAGATAAACAGCACAGTCCTAGCCCACAGCCAGCTATGGTATCCATTACATTTTATCCAGTCAACAGGATTGATGATAACTAATTGAAGCGGGAATACTGTAGAGGACCTGGATGGAGCTGGAGGCCAGCTTTGGCCGTAGGCATAGGGAAAGCTATTAAAGATAGCAAAACATCCCTCGTGTAACTTCTTAGTTTCCCTGTGTTGATATAGAAATGAAGGATAAATTCTGTTGTTAAAGGAGGACCAATTTAAGGAGTGACAGCTACTACTGGTGAACAGACAGCAATTCCTTTGATTGCACCAAGAGTAAGAAACATGAGTATCTAGGACTGTCCCCCTCCTTTTGTGTTGCAGCTCCACAACTTTTCTTTTCTTCTTACCTTCCCATTGTTGGAGTGTGCCGAGGGCCCATCCAAACAACAGCAAAATCCAGTGTGGACTACTCTGCTGGAAAGCTTTGGGCTAACTCAGCTGGGGGCTATGGCATTTTGAAGGACTGAGAAAGAAGGAAGGGATTTAAATGTACTGAAACTGTTAGGAGGCATGAGTAGAACCTCAAAAATTACATATTCAGGGAGCTGGGGCAGGGGGGGTGTCATTATCTTTGCACCGTAATAGAATTCTTCAGGAGTAAATTGGAGACACAAATTGTAACTGTTAAAGGAGAGTAGCAGGAGAAGACACTTATATTGCTCTTGTTTTAATGGCCACCATGAAATCTTGATAGCCTCCATTCCCAGATGGCAAGGGACTATTATTTTTAATGTTCTGTGCAGGATAAAAAGTGTAAAAACTTAGCCCACTGAAGTTATATTAAGATTTATTATAGGAAAGTAATTTAACTCATTTTGAAAATGTCCCAGAAGTTTAGATTAATATCCATTTCATTACTTACTACCCTTTTAAACTAGGCTTTAACATATTTGTCTTGATTTCAGGAACCAAGTGAGGTTGAGACTTTGTCATTATTCATTTTTCCATGTCTGTTCCTGCTGAGGCTTACCTAAGCATGAATGGGTTTTCTTGGTTTTACCATCACTTCCCATTACTTTTGATATCGAATCTGAGATCTGTATCTTTGTAATAAGTGTATTTCCTCTATATATTCCTGTTCTTGACATCTCTACCTAAGCAATCTGAAGGCTTGAGTTGTTGGCCAAATGAAAATGAATAAAACAATACCAATGATTCCCATGTGTAGGGTTGCTAGAAGGTTACTTGTCAGTCTCAAAAGTATAAACCTCAATATAATGCAAGAGATTATGAATCAGATAGTTCTTTCTGGTTTCTTTAACTGAACAACCCATTTATAATAAAATCATTGAATAATTTATATTGGAAAGGACAGCAGGAGAATATCTAGAACAACCTCCTGTTCAAAACAGGTTCAGCTTCAAAGTTTGACAAAGTTTATTGGAACATAGTTCTATCAAGTTTTTAATTTCTCCAGAGATAACCTTTATGCGAAGCCTGTTCCTGGGCTTAACTACCCTACCTGTGATTTTTCTTCTTGTATATGTCCAGCTGGAAATTCCTATGCAGTAGCTTATGATCATTGTGTCCTGTTCTTTTGCTGTGCATATTAGAGAAGAGTCTGTCTTCCCTTTAACAACCTATTAGGCTGTTGAAGACAGAAATTAAATTCCCCCTTCTGGAGAAATATCTCCTTGAGATTTCTCCAGGCTAACAAATCCAACTCTTTCAGTCCTTTCCAGGTACATCATGTGCTTCCATCTCCTAACTCTGTGTGTGGCCTTCCAGCAAACTCATTTGAGTTTGTCAATGTCATTCTTGTACCAAGAGGCCCACAACAATACATGGTACTTCATACAGAGCCTTATGAGTACTGAAAAGCAGGCAATAATCACCTACCTTGGTCAGCTGGCTATACTCTTGCTAATGCAACCTAATATGTATTTTGCATAAATTGCTTCAAAAAGGTACTCCTAACTCATGTTCATTGTGTTGTCCGCCAAGAAAACTTTATTGATGGCAATATTTGGGGGGTTAAAAAAAAAAAAATTGCAGAGTAGTTACACTATAATTGAAACAGGTTAATGTTTCAATTATTAATTGCTGTCACCATGATCAGGGTTACATGGCAGAGTAAGTTCATTTTACCACAAGCATTAGAAATGCAATGTCAAAACTAAAGGACTAAAATGTGAACCATACTTCTAGGAGAACTGGAATATGGGCTGATCCTACAAAAGACTCAAAATTAATAGTAGTTAAACTTTTGAGTTCTCAGTGCATTCCTTCAGATAAGAAGATTAACATGAGGTTCAGATACATATTCTAGGTGATATCAAGCTTTTAAAAGGTTGTATTTTTCCTGTAAATAGCAACAGTAAAACTTACTATACAGTTTACGTGGCAGAAAAATTATAAAAGTTGGAAGTGGTCAGAAAAGAACTGTAACAATGCTGAATTTTGCTTTCAGTGAGCATCAATACTTTATCCAAGATGAGGTGAAGAAGTGAGAAGTTCACGACCTATAAGTATTTATAGAGAGAAGATATCATTGAAAGCAGGAAAAAAATTAATAGAATTGTTCTAGGTCTGAAAAGTGAAGCTGAAGCTGAACACACTAAAACTAAAAATACAGTGCACATTTGGCAATAAGGGTAAGTTAACTAGGAATATGGTAGTGAGTTCTGTAATAGAAATCTAAAAATCAAGCGCTATTCTCCTTCAAAGGACAAATTATCATTGTGACTGAAGTTATGAATTTGACACAAGTAATCTGGTGAAATTCTGCAAATGTTAGACAGGAGGTCTGAACAGAAGAAATTCAGCTCCCTGTGCAGATTTGAGAGCCTTGTCTTTCCTACCTGTAGTCCCCTCAGAATATTTAGCTTTTTAAGCATAACCTTCCACATTGCCTTATCTAAAATAAGCTGTTTAGATAATATGCATTTAAATCACAAGATTATGAATTATGCAGTATGTGTTTAAAGAGGTGTGTCAGTTTTAGTAGTTTTCTGGGCTTAGTGTGTTTTTATGCATAATAATTCATCCATTTGTAATCTTACTTACACCTTTATTTCATTAAAATTCAGAGCTGCCTCTTACTTTGTACTAGCTGGATACAAACATCCCGATGATGAAGCTGTGTAAAAGTGAGTTCTACTTTTTAATTTAAAGTAAACTTTTACGCTAAACAATACCTCTGTCATCTCAGCCAAAGGGATGTTTCAGCCAATTATTAAAAATGGACTCTAACAGAAAATTCTTTGGTAGATTAAAGGAAAACAAACAACAATCACTGGAAAAGAAGAAAAAGTGTAATCACATACACATTTAATCTTTCCTTTTTCCTTTTTTTTTTTTTTTCTCTGACACCAGTAAGTTTGGGTTGTTTTTATATGAGTAGATCTAGCTAAATGCTTGTTGGGCTTTTATAAGAGTTTTTAATTTACGTGGTCTGTGCATATGTATATATGATTAAATCTATATATGTGAAAGATTGTACGCTTCATTGTTACCTTTTCAAGATTGCTTAAGGCTAGATCAAAGGAAAAAACCCAAACATTTGTGTTATAGGATTGATAAGAGACCAATGCATTACAGTTTCATTTGTTTATTTTTACTGTATTGCTTTGCTTTTAAGATTATTCACTAGCAATGGATGGAGTTGTATTATGTTGTGCCATGAGATCCTTGCTCAACCAACCCATTTTGTGACTGTACACTGAAATACAGGAATATTTTCCTCCCTGTCTGTGGCTCATTGGTGATCTGCCAGATTGATTTTGAATTATTTGTGGACCCAACATTTTAAGAAACCCTATTGATAACTTGATTTAAATCAAATCAAAGCTGTCTTTGAAGATGTCAGACATATAAAGGGAACACCTTCACATAGAATAAGAGAATCTAATACTTAATTTTTTCATATCCTTTAAAGACTTTCAGTATCTTTGTCCTATCTCCTTTTACTACTCTACTGAAATCAGTCTCAATCAGTGTTTAGCATTGTTTGAATGAGAACGAAATGGACTGGCGGGTCTTGCCTTACAGGTGTAATAATAATACTGGTTATGAGATTGTCAGAAGTATAAACACCCAGAAAGTTGGAAAGAGACTAAGCTGTTGTAGATATGAATGAAGATCAGTTATGGGGCATTGGTGGCATTTGCTTAAATGCACATATTTTGTGATTTGAGAAAATGCTGCACATCTACTGTTTGAATTTGGCCTTTTGGCATGTTCCATTAACAAATCTCAATAAATCAAAAGTCACAACTGCACTGAAAGTGTGTTACAAGGAACTTTCATTATGAATCTTTTTTGTCAAAATTGTTTCAAATGGAAAAAAGTTACCTCCAGCGAAAAGTAAGTTTTATTGCAGAACATCATTAAATATCTCAGAGTTATAGCTTGTAGATAGCAATACAACTACTACTGTAAATATCACTAACCTTTCACACTGGGACCTAAGAAGTGCCATCTCCTATGATTTTTCTTGGATTTCCTCTTTTGTTGTGAGCCAGAAACTTTCAAACACCAATAATGGCTACTACTGAGGTTTGTCTAGCAACAGCTGTATGCAAACTTATTTGTTAAGAAATCTGATTCAGAAGCAGTTTAGTTTTCAAGATGAGTGCAGAATCACAACATAATTATTGGCAGTGATGAGGAACCTCCTTGGAGTCTTATGACAAATGTATTTTAAAATCATTCTAGTTCATTCTTTCTGGTGCCAGTCTACATCTTTCGTCATTGCCAACAGATTGAATCAGTGCCATTGGCCTATTATCACTGGCCTTTACAAAGGTAACTGTGTAGAAATTAAAGGAACTTAATTTCTCTACAGTTTTAATTAAAATACATTAAGTGTGTCTTTTTTTTGAGAAATATGTCTCATAAGATGAAGGATTTCTTTCAGGGCTCCAACTCAAACAGCTAGAAGTACTTTCCATGATGTTCTGTAGAATCAATTCTTAACATTAGAAGTGTTCAGTTTCTAAATTATCGCTAATTTCCTATTAGATACTACCCAGTTGTACTGACTATACAAGATTGATGGAAAGTATTATTTTACACCTCCAAATCTTTTTAATGCTTATAATACAGCTTTCCCATTTCCTCTTGCTTTAGAGTCAATATTAGCTGACTTTGATCTTTCACTTCATAATTAGAAAAGACTTTGCTTAAAAGTATTCATCCTGTTACATTTGAATTGTAACACAGGGGAATGATGTATATAAACTGTATAACTGAAGACAATATACCAATTCAAATTATTTTAGATGATTATTCATGCTGAAGATTATAAAAATTACTGTCTTTTCTGTGTCCATAGGAATCTGATTTCTGGCAATGTTTAATTTGTGGAGTAAATTATTCGAGAAGTCTCTGTGTAAGAGAGGCAAAAGTACTGCATAATGAATCAAACTCATTGATAACACCATCAGTAAAGGTACAGTGAGTTTCTCAATCTTTATTTTACTTTTTAGAGGCACAAAGGAATTTTGCTTCTCACATTTCTATTTTTTAATTGCTAGTAAGTGTCCTGTATTAGCAATTTAAAGTAAATAAAATTCAGGAATTTTTCAGTGATAAAAAGCCCATTAAGATTTATTTTATCCAAAAGACCATTTTGAATATTTCAATTTTATCCACTGTCCTTATCTCATATCCAGTTCATCTATTTGATCTTTTAAATCAAGTATCAGAATGTATGATTAACTGAAGTCAATCCTTGACCTCTTATACGCATCTCCTAAAATGAAAGTCTAAGCCTGTGTATTACCTTTAAACTTTTATGAAGCCACCTAGCTTATTTCAGGATTGAAATTATAGAGCTTAATAGATTCAAAGCTAATTATAAAGTCATTCTGAGGCAGAACAGAGACAACCAAACCAGATGGAATCCATTACCAATCATACTCCTGAGACTGTCTGGCATTATTAAAATGAATAATATTTCCATGTAGCAGTGTGTGTTTTAATCTGTTTCTGTCTGGGTACCAACACTAGAGGTACTTCCATAAGCTTTATGTAGAGGTCACCTCCACTCATTGCAGCAATAAGTGCTGTGATACTTGACTCTTTTGTCTCAATTAAATGGACAAGTCCAAAGGAATTTGGAGATTTTAGGATACTTAAAGAGGGATAAAACCTCAGAAAAATAGTACTGGAGATATTAAAATGAAAAGAAATATAAAAAGCATGTTAACAGCTGATGGGCAAGATAGTGTTACTTTGGATGAACCAAGAAAGAAATTGTTTTCCTTTTGGAAGCCACAAGGAAAACTTTGGAATAAAAGACCATTTCTTGTTAACACCCACACCCCCCCTTCATCTTAAGAAAGAGAAAGAATAGGGAAGCAGGGCAATAAATACCACTTATAGATTTTGAGCTTCTGATAAGCTTTTAAAATCCATTTGGGCAGACTGAAAGGTATGTCTCCATTTCTTATTCAGACAGATGTGAACTTAAGCCATCTGCACTCCAAACTAGTCCATAGATGTTACCATGTTGTGAGTCCAACCTAATATACCTTGCCTCCCACCATGGCTGGTTAGTTGAATACTACCTGAACCACTGCTATATTGCTTCCAGTACAGAGCTGGCTTGGGACCACAGGTCCTAGAGATCATGGAGGGGGGCTGTTTATCTGCAAAACTCTTCCTTGATATAATAGCCCAGGAACAGGTCTAGATCTCTGTGCAAAAGGGAAATTTCATCAGTATAAACCAAATTCTATTATTTTGAAAAAATATCAACATCAGGTATGAAACTAGGCATAAAATTACAAGTGTAATCATCTTGGTAAGAAACATAGCCAACATGTCTACAAGGGCTATTGATTATTCACATTTACTGTTTTAAGATTTATAATTTAGAAATTAAGATAATAATGTCTTAAGTTTCCTGTCTCAACGTTGTGTTACTACTCATTGTACATCACTCACCCTCTGTCTTACACACACATGTAAACACAACATGGGTTATGAACTTGCAAGTTTCACACAATTATTCTCATTCATTAAAAATAATGAATGAAAATAGAAATTGGCTTTGACTCTTCTGCATTACAGTCAGTAAAGCTACAATATATACGTAGGGATTTAAAATTAAAAAAAACGCAACAAGTTCTACATTCAGATGACCCTGTTTAAGTTTAGGGACACACAGAAAGATACTACCTTTAAATACTTCCTAACTCAATGTACACATTTGCTTAAATTTAAAGCAATGTAAAAAGAAAAAAAAATTATCTTCTTTTTATCATGTTTAGTTTGGATAATGCATGCTTTGAGCAAGTCTCCTGGTTCCTGCTGTCATCTTCTTGGAGAAAGTCAGAAGAAACTTGAGTTGTTCATTTTGATATATAGTCCATTTCATCCAAAATTCATACTGTGTATGCCAGTTATGCTTTCCAAATTAGATCATTAGTTAAACAAAATGAGAAGTAATTTATCAAATACCGTGAAATAACACAGTAAATTCATAGTGATTACCTGTTTAAAAATCACTGGTAAAAGTGCATAAGTGGCACTAGGAGTTGATCCCATTTAAGCAGAGAGGAGGAGGTTAGACCCTTTTCTTGAAGAGTAGGAACAGTCTACTCAAGACTCCTGAGACTCACATAGGATTCAAAGGTGAAGTCTCTATTTCTGGGCAAGTCTTCTCACCATGTGGATCTAATACAGAAAAATCTGTCTCCTGCTTTGGTGTTCAGTGCCTGCCTTCAGGGAGGATTCAGAGTTCTGAACAAGCAGGTGGAGGTGCTCACCATGACGTTGTGTTGAACATTTAGACCCTGTCTGATGCTTTCTGCAAGCTAACCTGGAGAAACACTCTTTGTAGCTGTTGAGTTGCAGTGCAATGGCTTCTAGCCTTCGTGTGGGAAGAAAATGTGCTTCATTTAGCAGTCCTAATCCAAGGCACACCCTTAAACCTGGCTGATTTCCACTCCTGTGGAATCACTTCAGCACAAGAGAACCCCACCTAAAATCAAGGGAAACCAGCTCCCACACTAAAATTTGTCTTTAAGAAGGAAATTTTCTAACAGGATAGTTTTTTGCAAATTATATCTAGGAAAGTATGTTATAGCTGCCCCTAGAAAGACTACAACAACACCCAGACTGAGTTGTAGAGGTTCATGTAGAGGTTCACTTCTCCAATGTCTTGGCTCTTCATTCATCCAAGCTGGGGACTGGCCAGAGTGTAATACTACCCAGGAATCCCATACTCCTTGGTTTCCATTTACTTTAAAGTAAGTACTGCAGGTGAGATGAATCACCAGCCTAAGGTGCTTCTCTCCCCAGTGACTGTAGCAGGGATCTAGATGACTAGCTCAGACTAGAAGCCTAACTCTCACATAGTAAAGTTAAGCAAAATGAATCCCAACTTGACTACACTGAGGCATATCTAGAAATTTCTCATGGATCTAACAGCCATTGGATGCACTAACACAGAGAGTGAGGAAAAAATATTTTAACAATTAGTATGAATCAACCTATGTTCCATAAATCCTAAAATTATTCTTAAAAATAAGAATGCTTTCGGTGTTTTAGCAAGGCAAAAATAATAATTTAGCTGAATTGGCATGAAAACCAGCTCGTTTCTCTAGTTGCGTATTACTGGACTTCTCATTTAAGAACTTTAAAATGAATGTATGCAATAAAGCAGACAAACTGAGCAGAGTTCAATATGAAACATATGACAAGCAGATCCCTTGTCCTTCTTATCAAGCAGATGGAAGACAGGTAGCACTAAAAAAATACTAAGAAGGGAAACAAACTGATTAATGTGGCAAAAATTCCTGCACTTGCAGCACTAATGTGTTTATTGGCAGAGATGCAAATATGCATGTAGCCTACTTTCATTTCCCAGAGCAGAACTGAATTAATGCTGTCATGTTGCTCATGGTAACAGACTCCCACCTAAGAGTCCTCCCGCGCCACAAGATCAATGGGACCCTGGAAGCTACAGCAGAAAGAAATTAGAACATGCACCAAATTGTTGAGGCTGATAAAGAAAACACATTTGCCCTTCATGTATTTTTAAAGAGGTTCTTTTTCATTATGACTTGTAAATGGCTCCTCTGTGAATGGCACAGATAAAATTAAAATAGGCTTTTTTTCCCCTTGCTTTTGGAAGTCTGCATGGTTCCCGTCCTGAGGATACTAATAGTTAAGGATCATAGATTAAGCTCATCCACTTCCCTGCTTTAAGTCAAGGTCAAGTGTAACTGAACAAGCCCTCACAGATGTTTGTCTCATACATTAATCACAAAAATACTCAGCACAGAGATTCAACAGCTTCCCAAACTAGCCAGTTCCTCTCTTTGACAAGTGTTACAATTAGCAATGTTTTCTAATATCTCATCTTATTAACTGTTGAAGCAAATTTAAATTAAACTATTTTTTTTTCTAGTCCTGTGCTCTACAACTGTGAAATGTTACTCATTACTGTCCTCTTTTTTATAACATTTCACATATTTGAAACTTTTTATGTTCCTTGCTCTGATTTCCTCCCTGACACTGTTATCCTACCTTTTCCTCTCCAGCCTTAACAGTCCCAGTCCTCTCAGGCTATACAGATTGTTTCCAAATTTCCTTTCTCACTGATCTTCTCTGAGTTTCCCCTAATGATTTTAAAAATGTTTGAAACTGATCTTCATATACCAGCAAGACCTTGGAATAGAATAATTACTGTCTTAACAATAATGCATCTGACAATGACATCTGACTCTTATGGAAAAGCAACTAAGTAGAAAACATATTTCCAGACTTTGTATTTCACCACTTTAAGCTTTACTTCTATAGCATTATGCTCAGTTAGTTAATTCTCAATTTGTAGTTATACATCTGATTTTCATTCCTAAATGTGACAATTCCAATTGATACTAAGAAAAATCATCTTACAGATATCACTGTTTCCCCAGTTTACCCACATAATTTTGAATTAAAATCTGATCCTTCAGAGTGTTTTAAACCCTTTCCAGGTCAATATCATACAGAGTTTTTATAAGCATGTACCCTATTTTATCATTCAAACATCTCACTAGGTGTGTCCTTCTGATTTGACAAGAAACCATTGATAATATTTAAGAATGCAGGTTTTCAACCATTTGGGCACTGAAATAATAACACTTTCATCTTTTCTGTCTTTCCCTGACTTCCCTACTGCAACACTGGGTAGAACCATGTCCAGAGGGATCAGAGAATCACAGAATGGTTTAGGTTGGAAAAGACCTTTAAGATCATCCAGTCCAACCATTAACCTAACATTACCAAGTCCACCACTAAACCAGTTATGAGTAGAGTAGCAATTCCATGTTTCCTGGCTTGGTGGCTGGATTATTTTTAATGAAAGTAAAAACTAGGAATCATTGAGATTGGAAAGGACCTCTAAGATCATCATTCCAATCATCAATCCAACACCACCATGCCCACTAAAACATGTCCCAAAATGCCACATCTACCCGGTTTTTGAACACTGACAGGGATGGGGACTCCACCACCTCTCTGGGCAGCCTCTTCCAATGCTTCACTACCCTTTCCGTGAAGAAATTTTTCCTAATATCCAATCTAAACCTCCCCTGGCACAGCTTGAGCCCATTTCCTCTTGTCCTATCGCTAACTACTTGGGAGAAGAGACCAACACCCACCTCACTACAACCTCCTTTCAGGTAGTTGTAGAGAGCGATAAGGTCTGCCCTCAGCCTCCTCTTCTCCAGACTAAACAACCCCAGTTCCCTCAACAGCTCCTCATGAGACTTGTGCTCCAGACCCTTCACCAGCCTTGTTGCCCGTCTCTGGACACACTCCAGCACCTCAATGTCTTTCTTGTATTGAGGGGCCCAAAACTGGACACAGTATTCCAGGCCTCACCAACACTGAATACAGGGGGACAATCACCTCCCTGCTCCTGCTGGCAACAGTATTCCTGATACAAGCCCGGGATGCTGTTGGCCTTCTTGGCCACCTGGGCACACTGCTGGCTCAAATCCTTACCCTTTGTGCACCCTTTCCCTCCCTACTCACCCTGCTTGATGCTAGATACTCAGTTCCCCCACATCCACTCTCTTTGTCCCAGATCTCTGCCATCCCTTTCTAAAGACTCCAGGAGCAGCATGCCCACTGCCGGAGGACTTTGTTTACCATCGACATCACAGGATCCAAGGGTGGTGATCTCTCGAACTCTCTCTCTCTCCCTGCTCTTTCTTCCTTTTCCTTTCCTCTTATAAGTATTTGAATTAGAACCCATGTTGCCTACAGTTGCACTTTCCTGGTTCGAGTTGCCTACCGTTATGCTTTCCAAGTTCAGGTTGGTGTTTACCATCAATAAAGTGTTTAATCGATTGTTTGGTGTCGTTTCACCTTAGTTTAGCCCAAGGGAATCACAGAACCTCCACAATCCTCTCTGAGCTGCCCAGTTTGGGTCATGACGCCTGTCAAGAGACCCTTAAACATGATACGAGTTCTCAGGTTCCAGATAACGAGCACTGCACACACTAGTCGCAAAAATGTGGAAAAAAAAAGATGTTAGAACTGCTCAGTGGATGATATGGAGATTTCTAGGTTAGGGAGAGATAAATCACTCTCCAGACTTCATTTACACTATTGACTAGATCTCCACCGACTAAAAGGAGACATTAGGCACTTGGTTTATATGTAGAAATCCTTGTTTGGGTGTCTTAATCCACCAACTGAATTCTACTCAGTCTCTGAATGTAGATAAATCAAGTAACATTTCTTTCCTTGTAGGATGACTATCCACTAATGGTCTTCAATGTAAACTGAAGGTCTCAGTTGACCCATTATTTATTTTCCTTTTTATTTATTCATATGCCTATGTTACTTCACTGCTGTAAATGCATTTTTCATGTGTTATATGTTCTTCATTGCTTTTTATTAATTTTGCTGAAATAATAAAAGTCAATTCTTATTATCTACCACTGTGAGAACACAGATACCTTTGGCAAAATTCCTGAAACTGTATTGATTCCCATCTCAACTTTGGGAATCAGAACCTGATTCCCCCTTAAAAAAAAACAAAACAGAACACAAAACCACTTAAGCCTGCAACCACGTGATGTTGGCACAACAAATATTCCCAAAATGGCCACTAATCTGTTTTCCTCATTCTCTAAGCCTGGCTTGAGACCCTGACCACAGCCATACAAACAAGGGACCATACAGTAATAAATTGCACTAAATGAGCTGATTCATTTTAACTGCTTGCAGAAACAGTCCTCTAAGGCATTTACTGCGAAGCAGTTCAAATTAGTGTCACTTTCTTTAACTTCCTACTGAAGTGTTTGTTCTTGCAATCTTAATAATTCAGCGTAGTCTTATGTATATATGCTTGTGTGTGCTTAACTGTATGCAATGATACTGCATCTAGAACTTGACTCTTGCCAACAGTTAAAATGTGATGCCTCACATCATAAAATTCTATTTTTAGTTTCTTAAAATTTTGCTCAAATTTAATTTTTCATGCTGAATTTTTCCAAGACAACAATTGGAAACAGGCTGAATTTTATTAGAAATTTTTATCCAGAATATTTCAACAATGTTAATATCAGACAATATGTAACCCTCTTAAAGAAAATGTCATTATACTCTCTGGTACTTACACACTTTGAAATGTAGCAATGAGGCACTCTAAAGTTACAGATACATTTTGCTAATGGTATGAAAATGTATCCAAATATATAATTTATACCAAAACCCACCTCTGTTCGCGGTCAGTCATGTGGCTAGTAGCTACCTCTATGCACCAGCTGCTTATTCACTATGTTGAATTGTTACTGCTGAAGGTCTTTAATGGATGGAAAGAGTAAATTTGACTTTTTCTTCAGTCACTGCTTTTAGCTGGTAGAGACTATTTTAAGAAGGGCTGTTTTTGTGTCCTGCTTTTGAAATGAGAGTGGAAAAGTTTCTCCCTGTCCTTCTACTATGGCCCAGGGAGCCGGAGGGGAAATGTAATGTAGAGTAAGTGTAAAAAAAAGAATTTCTTTGAATGCCAGAGAAGGTTAGAGGAGACCTAAGGCAAGCTAATAGGGCACATAAGACAGCACTTTGAAAGCACACAGAGCAAAAGGCAAGAAGTTTGCCAGCTGCTTTTCTTCTTCACATTCCAAAGGTCTTGTGACCATGATTGTGCTTGTAAGTAGAATGTAAGTGATTCATAAGGGCTTTGCACCAATTGGTTTTCATTCCCATGATAGCGTCTTGCCTCTATTCTGCTAACCCTTCATTAATGACTTCTACCTACTCTCTTCTGGTGGATTTCCTTTTCAGTAACCATAAAACCTATCACAAGGCTACCTTGCCTTATATGTGTTTCCTGGTAGATATATATGCAGAATAAGGTAATACTTCATCTGTGCCTTACATTTCTTCAAGTTTTAATTGACTTTCTTCTCCGTCGGGGTATTACTTTCCCAAATTAAAAGGAACAATATCACAATCTCCCAGCACATGGTGTATTTTCTTCTATATCTTACTCATTAGTACTCCAATTCAATTTCTGGAAAATATTAAACATTTTTTCAGACAAAATATTCAAAGGAGTTACTGGACTTTTTTCTCTTTACTTTTTAATTATTATTTATATTTCTTAATGTTCTTACTCTGGTTGTTCTATTCTGGAATCCAGGCAACTGGAGTTGGGCAAGGAAAGAGGTTTTTAGGCTTCTTAAATGGGTGAGAAAACATGAAATCTTAGTTGGCTACTGGGTGCCAGAAGCCTGTACTTGGAGGAACTTTATGAAAGTGAAGATAGTTGTGATCTCTCTCTCATGCATGGACATGCACATGCACACATACACACTTTCCCAGTTTGGTCCTGTCAGGCTTCCCTGAGTTCTCATGGTTTGTCAGATTAGATAATGTTTCCAGAATGTTGTTTCCTAGCAAAGAAAGGCTATGTCCTTTGTGCCTGCCTGTCAGGTCCACACTAGTGAAAAGATACCTTTTCTTTCAGTAAACATCTGTAATATTTTCCCCACATCACAGATTGTATCTTTGAAACAATATGTGAGAACCCCTGATCTCTTAAGTATTATAAACTTTGAATTTAATATTAGGGTATAAGATATATTCTAAATTGCCTTCTTATCTTCTGCTTCCAAAATTCTGGGTTTTGGGGTTATTTTTATAAACATCTCTTTAGAATGGCACTCTGCTATAAAATTAGGTCTAGTTTCTTGTTTATGACCTGTGGTTGTACATAAAAGTAAAGGACATAGCATTAAGTACCCCAAGATGGATGCCAGAAGTATAATTCATATACTGAGAAGTAGGACACATCACACAATCAAACTGCCAACCTTTCTCCTTTGTTCTCATCTTTAAAAAAGAAAGAGGATGGGATGGCATCTGTGTATATGGATTTTGCCCTGTGATTGTTTGATAGCTGCAGACAAATATCATGCTTTTGATGTTCATGCACTTACAAAAGTCCCATGACAAGACAAAGGGATAAATCCTGCAGGAAAGGGAAAGCTAGTGAGGAAGTTCCACAAGAACTTAGAGAATCACAGGTAAGTCAATATAAGAAAAGTGTACGGTCTCATAAGGGAAATACTTTAACACTTTTAGTTTATCTTGATCTATGCTATGGTTTTACATTTGGTCATTACATTCACTTTAGCTAACAACTTTTCAGACAGCATGACAAGCAAGTAAATTATGTTTATTAAACACTTGGATTCTGGCACAGAAGTAGAGCATCAACAAGCTTTGCTTTATTTAGTAAAAAGAGAAGAGTAACATCTAGTGAAAAATCAATGATCTTGTGACAATTGTATATATGTTGTTGAATATAATTGGAGTTTCAGATTTTTTTGCCAGCATCAATTTTAGTAGACTAAAGAGAAGCAAGCTGTAAAGAACAATTAAACTGATGCATTCATATGTTAGAGGAAGCCATGTAAGAGTGATTGTCCCAATGAAGAGTATCATGTTGGCCTCTGAAGATTACTGTGGGTCATGTGTTAATCATAAATCTGTATTTTACAGGAAATTCAGTTAATTAAATTTTTAGTCTTTGTACGAGGTGGATCTTTGTCCCTGTAAATGTGAAATGTATATATTTTCTTTCTCATTAACTCAGTTGAAAAAATAAGTAACAAGTGATTACTTTCATTCTTCCCTTCCATGTATATATGTATCTTCACCTTGTGTACAAAGACACACTCCCTTGCACATGTGCACATACCTATACATTTCTGAGTTGAGAGCAAATCTGGAGTACAGCTGTCTTCAAAATACTTTTTTATTTATTTTTAAATCCTAAAGAGTGAATTTGAAAATGTAACTTCAGTTCTGATCAAAACTATTTTGTTCACTACCATGGATTGTTTCAAAGTATATCCATCCACAAGAGATTCTAAACAACTGCTCATTCAGAAATAATGTTTCATGTGTTCCCGTGGCTGTTTCTGTATTGTACTCTGCAGTTCTGAATAACAAAAGTAGTAAGACAGAATGGCACTTGGCAATAGTCAAGGGAAGAAAGGTTAGCGGGGCAGTTTGGGAAAGAAGTTTCTTACTAGAGATTTGGGCATATTTGATATAAAAGCCGGCTTGGTAGGAGAAACAGAAAATGGAAAATTACTTCTGCAGAAGTAGCCTAGCCACAAGGGAAGACAGTGGTCCAGCTGCCTGTTTTTGCTATAACCAAAGAGAATTATAAATTGATCAAGCTTTCAGACGTATTCAGGTAAAGGCCATTGCTAATTCTGTGATAATTTCTTTTCAGTTTTAATGTTCTACTGTGACATGCAGTGTTAATTATTTCTTGAAGTGTGAAGTTTTACTGAGGGTAAGGTTTATGCGGACCAGAAAAATAGGCACCTGCTGCTCCCATCAAATCCTGCAGTTATTTGTCAACTGTTTCTGCAAATCCATTACATATGCAACAGAAAGCACAACTGGCAGAACAAAATAGGAGTCTAAAAAGAGAAACAAAGGTACCTTTTTGGCAGTCAAACGGCATTCATTTATTTCCCATTTATGGTCATGTAGCTTGACTCCAAGCATTTGGCAAAAAAAGGAAACCCAAACTGAGTCATAATTTAAAATCCTATTCCTATATACATATAAGAATAAATGCAGCATTTCTCTTTCTCTTCTCCATCATCATCAGCAGCAGCAGTGGCTCTTGCACTTTATGACTTCATTATGACATTGCATAATAACTTGCATTAAACCTATTTTTATTAACTCTCCCATCAGTGTCAAAATGTATTTTCTTTCCAAACTGCTTTGACAATATGGTGAATGGACACATTAAGTCTGACAAAAATCTGTGGTAGTTTTATACTATGGACAAAAGTCTCCTAGTTCAGAAGGATGAGATCATCAACATTATGAAGCAAATGTGATTAAATAGATTTATATATTTTTCCTAGTGTATTTATTTCAGCATGGCTGGCCTACAATGAAAGAGAGATTACTATTTACTTATATAATTTTTAAATGTTTCCATTGTACAGCAGTTTAGACGAATACTTCAAACAACAGATGAAAATGTGAAATATCTACTGCAGAGTTTACAACCCAATATTGTGTGTGCATTTAGTATACTGAACAGCATTTTGTGAATTGCCAATTATGTTACATAGGAAGGGATTTTATAAAAAATATTCTAAACTCTTAGTTAAGGTTTACTGTGTGTGTTTACCCTGTTTTCATCTTATGGTACCATCTTTTTTCTTTCTTTTGCTTTCCTTCCATTTTTGAATGAATGTGCTATCTGGATGTCTCTGCCATTTGACATTATACCCTTGTGTGTCATATGTCTCGTATACTACCAACACGGACAGTCTTCTGAACTTCGGTCTTCCTTTGGTTTAGTTCTCTTTCAATTTTTCTGCTGCTTATTTTAGGGGATTTTTTTGAAGATCATCCTTACTCCCCCTGAATTTTCTGCAGCCGTTTCATGGGCCACTGTCTTTGAACCTATTGTCCTTGTTTCACATCATTTTGGGTTAGTATCTCCAAATAAGAACTATCTATGAGATCAACTAGTGGCTGAATTGTGTCCAAAAACATCTGGGCTGCCTTCTGGCATTATCTTATATAAATTTGCTGTCAAATGAAGCTCAGCTTGACTAAAGTCTCTCTTAATGTCTCCCACATGAATCTTTCCTTCCTAACTTTCTCAACTGTGATACCATCTTTCTGCTGACATTTAAAACTCTCCTTTGTTGCAGAGAGCTTTCTGGGTTTCCATGACTGGGATATAAAACATTTTCTATAAAACATCTCACTCCAGCCAAATTCTTTCTACTGTAAGAATGGTACAGCTGTCCTTTCCTGGACCCAGCAATGCCTTATTCCCTTTCTCAACTTGTTTCTCACATTCAGAACAGAGATTGGCACTCCAGGCTGGATAAGAAGTAGAATACAGATTTTCTATTAAAGAACAGATTTTATTGGCAGAAACACAAGCAACTATGAATTTGAATGTGAGATTTGGACACCTAGCAGTTATCCAGCTGATTATTGTGTTTGACTACATGTTACTTGGTCAGGTAGGCAATTCAACGTCAGGCAACTGGGAAAAAATATGTATCAGGGTTTGTATACTAACAAAATATGTGGTGGTCACTAAACAGTGCTATTCCAAAGTTTAGTCCCAGGATGCCTTTGTGTCTCTGATTATCAGCTGAGTTTCCACTAGCCTTTTAGTTTCTGCTACCGCTGATCTTGTGGCCTACATGGTGGCCTGGCCTAACTGGAGCAACACTATAGAGACAAGTTCGAAAACAAAAGGGTTTGGTGTTTTGTCTTTTTTTAATCCCCAGAGAAAATTCCAAGTGAAATCTCCTTTAGAAAAACATATTTTAGTCAGTTTCCTCTTCTGATCATTAAAAAGTAAGAATTACTCTTACCCATGCTCCAGTGTGTTGCTATCATGTTGTTGGACTTCAAACATCGTTCCAGATATAATATTAATTATTTTCTTTTCCATTAACCTTTAAAACTCTTCTTTTTTGTGATTCATTCCACCAACTCCAAAAACAAAACAAAGCAGCAGAACTGTTAGGTCACTGAAGTGGGATTTGTCTCATCTAACTGCAAATATGTACAATACAGACAAGTATACGTGAGCTATAATGGGACTGTTTTTGTCAAGAGAGAAATATAGACACTTTTAGGCATGATTCATCTGAATTAATTTATTCACCTACTTTATATTCAATAAATTGTAACACAGACAGTGAAGGGAATCACTGGCACTGTCTCAGACAAAGGATTGCTTTGCAGATACCTATAATACGTCAAATGAATCCCGGCCTTGGTTGCAGTAGTAAAATCAGAGGATGTCGTGTTAGCCATTGTTCTCCTGGATGACCTTAAGCTATTTGTTGCCATTTGTTACCTTTGTATTAGGAATTATTAGCTTGTTTGTTATGGTACAGTGCATTGCACCACGGGTCCTACTTCTCATCTTGGGCTGTTAGTAATATTATGATAACACGGTGCACTATGGCACAATAATCAGTAAGCAGATAACAGGCTGAAGAGAATTTAAGATTTGTAGAGGGTTTTTCTCATGCTTTCCAAGTCCTGAGGATAAGACAAAAAGCACTGGTTCTTATATCTGTGGAGTCTGAACACTTCTGCTCTTCACTTCCAGTATATCAGGTTCCCTGATAGAGGTCTTGCCCCAAGGTTGTTCTAGTTCACTCATGGAGGCTGTGCATGTGCAGATTAATTGTTAGGACCATTGTAAATTAATAAGTCCTATTGTTAAAATCTATTGCTCTGTTTGCTATGGAACCTGTTACAGACAACTGTTTAGTGCTGGATGTGAGCATGAGCTTGTATGAGAACCACGTCATGCTAGACCACACTAGTCCTTTTACAAATAGAGCTCTGGAACCATTATAAAAGGACAATGCTTTTATGTTCAGATTACCACCTGCTGAATGTTTTACACTGATGCTGTTTCAGTGTCTCAGCTAATTCTCAGATAAACTAGCAAATTTTTCAGGAGTTCTCTGTGTTTGGAATATCATGACTGATAAAGAAAACATAATTTTTAAAGCTCTCCCTCTCTTTTTTGTATGTTTACTAGTATGCTTGTTAGCGTCCTGTCACATTAGCATAGGCAGTGTAAAGTTAGCTATTAGGCTCAGTGAGGAACACACCTGTCCTAGGACAGAAGTAATTTGCAGTCAGAAAATACGACTAAGATTCCTGAATGTCAAATGGCATGACTTCTTGGACATACCTGTCTAAAGGTTCTGACATGTTTTTGAAGCAAGTCTACAAGATGTGAGATTATAGAAAGATTTTTTTTGTATTTATCAAGATTTTGATAGAAACCATCATACCATATACAGTCTAATACTCTGGACTAATACTAGAGTATTAGTCATTATTCCTGAAAAGAGTTTTCTTATGTGTCTATTAGTGCAGTAAACATAAAAGCCAGCATTGTGGCAAAAAGCATGTTGTTATTAAAATGCTGATATCCAGTATAACTGAACATGAAATTTTATCTAAGATAAGGATCTTGATTTATTCAGCTAAAGAAGGTTTGTTTGTCTAGACTTATGTTTACCTACTCTGGAAAACTTGGACTAAATGTTTCAGTAGAACTAGGAGATATCATTCCAGTTAATCATGTAAATGTTTTCTTCTTTGAGATTCATGAGGCTGACTGAAATAAAATAATGACAGGAATGGATTTTCAGAAATAATTTTGTATGTTTTCAACCATATTACAACCAGCCCCATCTGTGACTAATACTGCTCATATGATTCTCAGTCCCCTCCCCCAATACATACAAGTCTTCTTTACTCACACTTTTGTTTTCTAATAGACTGATGATCTTCATCTGGAGCCAAAAAAATTGGGCAAGGGCTTCTTTTCCTGGGAGCCATTAAACTGCCTTTAATTAGTATCTGCCAAAGCCATTAATGAGTTTTCACCATGCAGTGACTCATGTTAAAAAAAAAAAAAAAAAAAAGAAAAAGAAAAAAAAAAAAGGCTAAAATAGGCCAAGGTAAAACAAACCTAGCAAGCAAACAACCTGAAGTGCATGAGAGATGTTGAAATCCTCCTGTCACAGAAAAACATCACATAACTCTTAACCCAAGTCATTTAATAAAGTTGTAGCAATAAAAACCAAAACAAAACCAAAAAATCAACTTAACATAGTGCTTCAAGCTATAGCTGTCTCTTCAGTACTGTAGAGCATATGCTTTTCTGTACCTACTAAATTTATGAAGATGAAAATACTCATAAGTGTAGGAAAAAATTACTTGCTTTTAGGTTGATTCTTAATTACTTTCCTCAATATTTATTCAGCTTGAGCTGAAAACACCTGTAATTATTACCATTACCTTGAACAGGCTAATTCTGCTGAATAGCCTGTACCTGTGGCATGACAGGAGCCAGCTCCTCACAGGGTCCATGTGAAATCCAGTCTTTTGTTCCATGTTGCCAGTACAGCCCTGGAAAAGAGCTCCAGTGTGTCAGCTTAGGAAATGTTTCCATGATACATATTGTTCAGTGGCAATACTGAGACTAGACTGGGGAACTAATCCACCATTAAAAGAATGCTGCAAATTTTTCCCATTTTCCAGACAGCAAAGCCCCACAGAGATGAGCTCTCACACCCAGCACTGAGTTCTGCTGCCCTAGCCGCACACAATGGTACCATGTGTGTCAAAACAAATGGCAGGAACCCAAAACCAGTGGAGGATTTTTATTATGAAAGCCTGGCATTTTTTAAATTTAACTTTTTGAAATGTTATTAATGGTATGAATTGTAGTAGGATCTTGAATTAGGTGTTGAAATTATATTTTTTGTTCAGAGCAATGCCCAATTCCCTGACCATAAATAATCTTATGGTATCTTCAGTAACTTGGTGAACCGAGATTTATACGTGTAGCTTGTAGTCATCTTCCTGCAGAAATTTGGGAGCAACCCCCTGAATACATACTCCCCTTTCCATGAATATATGGGCCAGTAATGCACATATTTTTTGCTTTTCTTCTTATGGGAAATCTCAATAAGGGAAATCTTGAAGACCTCACATGGGACCATTCAGACTGCTCATGACACACTTTTTTAATGTGCTGATATAGCATACATTTTACCTTGGTCCTCCAGCAGGCTCAACAGTGGAGAATCCTATCAATATAACGACCTCAGAAGGCTCTACACCAAGCTGGCTGTCACTTATCTCTTCTGTGAGTTATAAAACAAATCCTGAGATGCACCTGATTTCTTTTTTCATTTGCTACACTATATTCTTCAGTAAAAGCCTTTGCAAATCAGTAACCTCTATCATAAACTGTTTGTTGTCACTGTACATTCAAATGTAATTCCTCTCATGCCCTTATATTGCAAGAAAAGTCACAATAAATGTCTGTAGTTGGTTTTATTTTCCCTTGTTGTCCTTTATATTTACTCAGTGAAACTCTGCCCAGAATTTAAATTTCTTCAAAGGCTTTTGAAGGCAATATTCCTGCCCTAGCTAACAGATAGTTCCAGAAACAGAAATGAAAATGGCAATATTCCCTCTTTCACCCAGGAGCCTCCTGGTCTATTCCACTCAAAAGCAGGAACTGGCAAGAGAGATGGTGTTTTCTGGTGCAATGTTATTAGCTGGAAAAGAATGGTTAATTAAGTGACTATACATATCTTAGTCCAAATATTTATCACATGAATGAGGGGAAGACTGACTCAGTCATTCTATCAATACTTTGTGGATGAACACTAAGCAACGTAACTGTTGAATGAACTTTTTTTTCAGCATGGAATTCACCTTGAAGAAACCTTAGTCTTTCCAGAAAACAAATTACAAGATTCTCCTTTTGCACCATCTTAAGACCACACTAAGAAGCATGCTGAAAACAAAAGCTAAGAAAATAGCTTTCTGTTTGAGATTTTGTTTGCTGAAATGGAATATTCCCTCAGGCCTCTGACTTTGATCTTATAACCCAGGTAAGGAAGTGGTATCTTAAGGGAAAGAGAACTTATGCTGAGCTTCATCTGTAGCTATGTAAAGCATGAATGCTTACTACATATGAATTCTCCTGGTTTTCCTACAAAAGTTCAGCGATTCCTTTCTGCTTGGAAAGGCTTCAAAATATGGCCTCAAAGCAGCTTATGCTAGGAGGCCATGGACAGCCATAACCGACTTCTGCAATTTTTCATCCAGGCTCTGCAGCCTATAAAGGAAACAGGCGTCATGACCTTACAGGGCTTCACGCCCTTACAGGGCTTCACTGAATGAATTTCTAGTTTCTCATCAGAAGATTCCAGAGCCCTGTGACAGACACTGAAACAAACTTTGAAGTTAAAACAAGGAATGGATGAGAATCTCTTTGAGGAAGAAGCCATCAATCCCTCAAGGTGACCACTGCTTGAAGACTGAAGAACCAGGCCAGAGTTTAGACAAAGTGAGAATGATGGAGAAAACTCTTGGGAATACTCCCTTCCCCCCAGCTTCTGAGCAACTGACTCTAAACTACCTTTCCTGATGGTTGTCTTACTCCTGTATGCAACTATGAAGCACCTTTAAAACTATGATATCTATTTTTTCCTCCAGACTTTGTAAAGAAAAGTCTAGTTACCTTCAGCAACCAATGAAACACTAGTGATGCTTCAGATATACTTCCAGAATAGCTCTAGTTTGCCTAAAATAATTGCAAATAGACTTAGCCTTTATACTCAATATTTTAGAATGTAGGAGATGATTTTATCCCCTATGTTTCTTGTGGGATAAGTACTGATTACAAGGAGCTCATAATGGACCAGCAGGTAGGGTATGTGGAGTCCATAGAAATCATACTGTAAGGTATATTTCCCAGTCTGTAAGGACTGTTCCTGTGACAGTGACTACAATTGAGGCATTCTACCCTCAAACATGTTTCTAGATAGAAAAGACTGTGTATGTTCTAGAAGTTGCGAAGAGGCTATTAATCCTGGTTTAAGCAGAAGGATGACTTCTGGATATCCCCTTCAACTGGACATGTTCTACAATTCTAATTCTAATTTTTGCATGAAGGAGGACAGTAATGACTAGAGTTCCCTGCAGCTTAAGCAGAAAGGGATTTCTCAGTTGTTTTCTGTGCATGTTATAAAAATATTTCTAACTGAAATTCTGTCGGTGAGATTGTCATTGTTTAACTCAAACCGACAACTAAGCACCACACAGATGCTTGCTCCCTTCCCCCCGGTGGGATGGGGGAGAGAATCGGAAGAGTAAAAGGGAGAAAACTCATGGATTGAGATAAGAACAGTTTAATAGGTAAAGCAAAAGCTGCACATGCGAGCAAAGCAAAACAAGGAATTAATCCACTACTTCCCATTGGCAGGCAGGTGTTCAGCCATCTCCAGGAAAGCAGGGCTCCATCACCATCACATGTAACAGTTCCTTGGGAAGACAAACACCATAACTCCAAATGTCTCCCCCCCTTCCTTCTTCTTCCCCCAGCTTTATATGCTGAGCATGATGTCATATGGTATGGAATATCCCTTTGGTCAGCTGGGGTCAGCTGTCCCAGCTGTGTCCCCTCCCAACTTCTTGAGCACCCTCAGCCTCCTCACTGGTGGGGTGCTGTGAGAAGCAGAAAAGGCCTTGACCCTGTGTGAGCACTGCTCAGCAATAATGAAAACATCTCTGTATTATCAACACTGTTTTTAGCACAAATCCAAAACATAGCTCCCTATTAGCTAGTATGAAGAAAATTAACTCTATCCCAGCCAAAACCAGCACAGAGATTTTTTTAAAATATTTCTGTTGTTAAAAAAAAAAAAAAAATCCCAGGTACAGAAAAGAAAAAAATTGCTGTAAACTGTTTAATCAACTTTTATGTCTATCACTTGACTGTGACAAAAAATTAGTTTTGTTTCCCAAGACTCATTAGCAGTTCAGGTTGCATACTTGGTGAAAGAAAAAAATTATATAATGCCTATATAAGTTCCTTTCAAAATTGAGCCAACAACTGAAAAATTTGTTTTTAGAGAACAGCTCTTCTTATTCCCCACTACGTGTTGTATCAGTCCTTGCGAAACTCCTCAGCCACCATAGCTCAAAGTTCTGATCTGTCTTTACTTCTGATCTGACAGAACTTTATGATTTTAGTTTAGTATTAAGGGGTATTTCAATGCTCCAACTTTCAGTCTCAGAGAAAGGTAATTATTGTTCTCATTTCAATGATAATGCCATTCACAGGATAAATTTTTACTAGCTGTTGAACATATAAAACACCTGTGTAAACTAAATTATAGCCCATGTGATTTCAAAGTTCTGGATTTGTAAAATTTTAGTATCCCTTATTTAGGGTATTTCAGGAGAAGGTGAATCAAAGGCATATCACTGTCCCGCAGTGTAGGCAACATCACTCATCTCAGCATCGCCACATGTGACAGCCGGGTGCCTTTCCCTGTGGAAGGTGACAAGAGTCACAGAACAACAGGGCAGAGGCGGCATTTCAGGTCAAATGCACAAACATAGGGGGACATAGGTTAGAGGCTTTCCAGCTCAGGGTGGAAGATACATGTGAGACAAGCTTTAGTGGCCAGAGAGTGTGACTACACCTGCAATAAGGAGCCCCTAAGTACAGCAAAGTGTGATTTGATACTAAGCTGTGTTAGAAATGAGAAAATTAAGGCACTGTCCTGGGAGTTAACTGAGGCTTTAACTATTTTATGTGTAAAGACTGATAATGTAACCTGCCATGAGAGGCATTTTCCTGAAGTGTCCTTCACCATAACATGACCTGACCTGAAAGTCCTGTACCTTTTGTTGCACCCTGGTGTCTGAGAGCAAACCGCTTGCTCCATCACTGTTTTGGTGGGACAGAGAAACTTTAAGCCTTACTCTTGGCAAACTTCCTTTTTAAATGAAATATATCTTTATACATTCCGTATTTATATGTTATACATTATACAAAAGTGCCTATTTCTTTTCAATATTTGCCGAGTTCTATATCTTTTTAGAATTCTCCCCACCTCCCCCAAAGGAGAAGGCAACTTAACAAAAATAGAGGGGAGTTAGTAATGTTTTGTTAGCATTTCTTCACTCCAAGGAAGTGGTGCAGAAATAAACTCTTCTATGGCACTTTATATAATCTGCCTCTTTCTTGGTAAGATATTGTTATATCTTAACAATTTTGATATGTACCTATGTTGTTCCACTGTCCCATCTTTAATTAATAGACACTTGACTTTCCAGGGCACAAGCAGAGTGACATTTTCTTTGTCTTGATATAGGCTTTTACTACAGTATAGAAACTTAATATAAGAGGGTTTGGTACATCACCTGAGAAGAAGATTTCAAAACAATCTTTTTCCTGCCAAATCTGCTCAGATATTTATAAGCTGTCACTGACAATTATGGCAATAACAAGTTTATGATAAAGTTGATAAACAGATTCTTGTACAAACTCATAAGAAAATCCTCCATGATCACATCATCCTTTGACTTAATGACACATAATTGGAGAGATCTTCCTCAAAGTCTTAGTTTAAGAAGACCAATGAAAAGAAAATTACAAATGCAGCTCAACAATCTGGAATAGTTTGCAAGTAAGGCCAAAAAGGAAACATTTTCTTCAGGGTTATTAGAAATAAATTAATGTTGCATATGGTCATTAAGATTTATTTAAAATTAGCACAGAATTTAATGAGACATACAGAAAAAGTATTAAATAGCCTCATTTATAGCATTTTAGCATTTTAGCATTCAGCAACATTTAAAAGTATTCCCTCTGACTTTTCCCAGGTATGTAATATGAGAAAACTCAAGACCCTCAGGAAACACTTCACATTTTCATTTAATCTGTAAATAAATGTACAGTTGGTTTTCTTTTCCTTTGTGCCCAGAAGACTGCATCATTCAGTAGTTTAGCCACTTAGGACACCTGCTCATCTGGAAGCTTAAAACTTTGAAACTGTATTGTGAAGATAAACTTTTCAAAGCAGAAAAATGTCAGTTTCAACCCGCATGAAGATACAGAGCTTAGACCATAGGCCTGTCTCCTGATAGATATCTTATAGAGAAATTCTCTGAATATTCCACATTACAAATTTGTGCTTCCTAGCTCACAGTGTCATTAATGGATTGCACAGTAGGGCAAATTATTGCCTCTCATGTAAAGAAATAAAATAGCTGCCAGAGATGGTATTCAACTATCTTTTAACCCAGATGTCTCTGTAAGAACAAACAACATTTTCTTTTCCTATACTACTTTTTTCTCTGATGTTAAGTAAGAATGACATTTTTTTTTTCCAAAGCTGAAAAGCATTTCTTTCTGTTTCTTCATTTCTCTCTCTCCTTTTTTTTTTTCTTTTTTCTTTTGAGTGATGCTTACACTGCTGTCCCTACGTAACAGGAAGTATCACATCCTTTTTGCAAAGGAACATACAAAAGAATACAATAATGGAGATACAGGTTGTTTACAGTTTGTCAAGCAGCACATGGTGTGGGGATAGAGCTGCTGTCCTGACACCCAGCAGTCAAGCAGGACTGTGAAGATCAAAGTCTCTGTCTTTTCAGCTGCGCTGTTTAGGGAATAGTGGCACAAAGACCCCTAAATTCAATGGTTTATTTTTAAATACAATTCACTTCAGCTGCAAGAAGATTTGACAGTCTAATATTATCTGCATATTTTTGTAGCTTCCTTGTGAACTTCAGGTCTTTGGGTCTATTTCTAGAAAACTCACATTGTTGGGTTTTGTTCTGTTTTTCTTTTCCCAAAGGTTTGGTAGATTAGTGCTTGTATTAGATTGTAAGCATTGGTAGAAGCATACAATTAGTGGAATCTCTCCCATTCACACAGGCACAAGTTCTGTCCGGCTGACTGAAAAACAGAACTTTGCCTCAGAACTATGGAAGAAAATACAGTAGGGATAATACCATTATACAAATTACTTAAGAAGCTTTAGGGAAGTGTTGTGACTTAGGTCCTGTGTAGATATTGAGGAAAGCAAAATTTTCTGATATCAGCATTTAAAATGTAAAAAATGTTTTAGGGTTGAGAAGAGAAAAAAAATATTTTTTTCCCCTTGACTGTGGAGGTTCTACTACACACAAAGTTCTCACACAAGCAGAAATTTTTCCAGTTTCAACAGGAGATTAAAAAAAAAAAAATCAGATAAAAAATAACCTAGGCTCTTCAAAGAAAGAAAGAAATACAAGAATCCCACATCCTGAAGCCAATTGTGTTGAATAAAAATTAAGTTTTTAAAAATTAATAAATTTTTTTTTGGTGTCTGGCATATATGGTAACTGTCTTTTCTGACTACATTTAATTCTGGTCATCTGGAGCACCATCTTGGGTCACAGGCACATCTTCAGTCTGTTCTGTCTGTAAATGCAATGAACCTTGAAGTATTTTGCTGCTCCAGAATTTCCTTACTTTAGAAAAATCCCAGTTCCCCATTAAAGTTAACTTCTCTGCCTTTTGCATTATTTCCAAAGTACAAAAGAAACACAGATGGGGTCGGGGTAACCAATAAGGGATATGGGGTATCCAATAAGGGATAAAAGAATATGGTTTAAAAAGGACTACAGTGTCTTCAACTTCATGTTAGACTCGTATTAATAGATGTTGAACTGCAGGTAAGAGCTGCTCAGCCTGTGCAGGGTATGCAGAGTTGGTCCATTACTCCACAGGCTGAAGTCCAAAGCTCCTTCAGTCTCCCTGGCTGTCAGTATGGGCTTAGCCCTTGCACCTCAGAGGTTGCATGTACATAGAATCATAGAATCGTAGAATCGTTTAGGTTGGAAAAGACCTTTAAGATCATCCAGTCCAACCATTAACCTAACATTACCAAGTCCACTGCTAGACCAGTTAAGGGTAGAGTAGCAATTCCATGTTTCCTGGCTTGGTGGCTGGATTATTTTTAATGAAAGTAAAAACTAGGAATCATTGAGATTGGAAAGGATCTACATACCCGTCAACATCTGACATGTAAAAAAACTTAGCCTCCATATTTCTGACTGGTCAACAAGACATTTGTGTGCAATGTATGAAACCAACAAAGACATTATGCAACCACTTTGCACTTGTGAGTCCAATGGATATGGGATCTGTCATGTCTGAACCACTTCTCTAATGTCCGTGATGTGGAACAAGTCTGATCACTTGATTCACTAGATTAGACTTGCTACCCAAGTACATGTAGCCCAGCTTGTCACACAAGCAAGTCCATCACTGCACCTTGCATGCAGTGGAGCGTAATTGTGTGCACGCACAACCGGTACAGTCTGGGATTCACAGATTTCCCTAGCCCCTAATGGGACTATTGGGACTACTGCCACTATGCTCACTAAGCTGCCCAGACTCTATAAATCCCATACAGATGGTCAAAGAAGACTTACAGTGGTAAATAATACCCTAGAAAATGTGCAGGTACAGAGACTGCCTTGGAAATATTTTCATGGCAACCTTCCCATCTGGATGGTAAGCATATTCAGCTATGGATTTACCATGAATTTTTGACCTACAGCCAATTTTCTTCAGCTCTTTATTCATCTCCTGTAGTGTACACTGCTGCGTATATATTTTTACAAAACCATGTCTTGACTAGAGTTACTGCCATTAAACAGTAGAACTCCTTCCAAATCACAGACAAAACTACAAACAGCCTTGAGGAACAGTCAATTGTATCTCAAGGGAAATTAAAAAATCCCCCTGCCTTTTACTACCTACATTTAACCTATTTTGTATAGGGTATTTATGCCATTAAGCACAGGGGAAATGGTGCTGCCAACATTTCAGAGCCTCAGGCTTCCATCAGAAATGGGCTGCTTCGAAAAGTGTATTCAGCAGTAAGTATTTAAACTGTACTCAGATCATTATATCAGTATCACAAAATTGGCTCCCAGTGGAACCCTGAGATTTTTCTCCTGAAGAGGGGACCCCTCCACAGTTCATTAGCTTCTTTTCTGTATCGTATTGCAACAGACCAAATAAAATAAGCAAAAAAGCACTTAATTAATTTTAAGTTTCCTGAAATGGGTTATGTAATATAAGGCTGCTGGTGCACAAAAGTTGTAAAATATATACATTCAATAAGCATTGAAAAGAAATTCTAATTATTTTGCTCAGCAAGCAGAAAGTCTTATATTTCAGAAGTGTTTTTCACCTGTGGTTAGCCTACTTTATGAAGTGGGAGAAAAAATTTTCTGAGCATTACCTGACCTTTTTGAATCCCATGTTTGCAAAAAACATGCTGAAACCTTATGTACCTGGCAAATTGACCCAAAAGGCATACCCACCATAGCTGTTGCCAGTAGAAAACAGCTGGCAGTTTGAAATCCATCCTGTTCTCTTCTGCCACCCACGAAAACCCACTCTCCTCAAAAGCCTTCATGCTGGGAGGTGTGCAGATGAGTTTCCATGACTGATTAGCTGGCTGTAAAGTACTATCTGTTTCTTTATGAACTCAGAGAAAGATGAAGACACAGCAAAAATGTGGACATCCAATGCTTTGTGCCTGCTATTACTGCCCCCTTAGTGAGGGAAGGAGAGATGTGTATAACATCATGAATCTTCAAAAAGGTGTATGCTGACTTTGCTTTTGTAGTACTCCCTAAAACATGGGCCTGTTGATAATTTGGTGCCAATTTTGGTAATTAGATCATTTTTACATGCCTTAATAACAGCATTCAGTACTGTACATTAAGCTCCCGCATGGACAACGTCATTAATGCTTTGACTTTTTCCTCCTGAGGAAGCAGTAGGCTGGGTAGTAAAATTAGGAATTAGTCATGTTGCCAGGAAGTAAGAGTTTTATATATGCAGCATAATATGTTCTGAATAGGGACTGCGTTATTTAATTGCAAGGGTTGCAAAAACAAAAGTTCTGATTGAAGAGTAAAAAGAATTTCCAAGAAAAACAGTAACAATAAAACAAATTGGTTTAAATTTCCAAATTATTTAATTGACAAAGAAATGTTACCTATGCCAAACTAGGTACAATATTTTCTTGAAATTAAAACCTAATTTTACATAAAATTACATCATATTACATGCCACTAGTCTTTCTTACAACTATGTACTTTTGTTTTGTCTCAATCAGCAATGTTTCACATGTAAACATGTAAGAAAAGGGTAAGCCCCTGTCATTTAGACAATAGCAAGCAGTTGCCTAAAGAACTATCACCTTAATGATGTTTTAGCTATATTACATTACATATCTCCACTAAGTAGGCCCGAATATAAACCTTAGATCTGAACTCTGGATTCAGGGCCTGTACATCATCTTCCTTTTAATTGGCAGAACCCAAATACTCCACTCTAAACTCTTAAGCATATAGGTTTGGAGACTAAACTCCCTGCTGTGTTTGGCTCAGAAACATTTTAAAATAGGTTCAGCCTGCAAACTGGGACCCTGGTCAGGGCTGGTTCTTCAAGAATTACTTCTTTTCCACAGCTTTCAAAGTGTCAACGTGTGGCTGTAAGATGGAGCGACCTGGGCTGAGCAGAAAGATCAGACAACCTGGTCATTTCTCCTGTGTCGGAGAAAACTATCTAAAAGCACTACATAAGAAACGAAGAACAGGCTTCTTTTGACCATTGGTCTCATACTGAACCTTCATCCAGCAGAGGATTCAAGCATTAAGCAACTAGCAGAAAGCTTCCTCATTAAATCCTTATTGATTATAAAATATAGAGTTGCAGACACTGCCCAAATTCATGTGAACATCCTAAAATCCCATTACAGACATTTTTCAGACCATCCTTCTTCTGGGCCCCTAGCTCACAGTAACTTTTTGCCCAGTTTATCCTTTTGCTGCTAATGTATCCTTTTCTGCTCCTATTGAATTCTCTCTGAAATGTTCAGCAGGTGCAAAATTTCCCTATGCCTGTTGTTAAAGGTGTGTTAAGTTTTCAACATTCAGCCCTAGTTGTATCCATATCTCCATAGTCTATATTATGAATTACAGATTTCAGTTTAAGGAGTCACTTCTTTGTTTTAATGCATAATCGATGTTTAAGGGCACTGTAAGCTTCAAGGTTTTGTGGCAGCTAGTTAAAAATGATTTCATATGAACGGGAAGCAAGCTGGCTTCCCTTTCTTTGGTTTATATCAGTTGTGTGGATATCAAATAGACAGGAATGTAAAAGACAGCCTCTAATTTGTCTCTGTGTACTAAACATAAAAAGAAGAAGAAAGCTTTTGCAATTGAGAGCAATTCTGTCAAAAGATTGCTATATACAGGTACTTATTCTGCTTCACTTCTTATTTGCATATGAAATCCTGCTTGACAGATCTCTGAGTGCAGAGTAAGTTAGAAAAGTTAACCACTCTTTATCCATTATTTATGTGTTGCATAGTCTAAAATTACCAAGTTTTCTTCATATACAGTGTGCTACGATACAAAATTAGTATAAAAACTACATCCAGAACATATTTTTTTTGTATTTGCTTGAAATAAGAGGATAAAAGTTTTAGCAATGGTTTTCTTTTTAATTAAACAGTGGCATTTTAAAGTGACAAGATGTATGCTGCAGTGGAGAGCTTTTGAACCTACCCCGAAGAGAAAAGACAAATTATTATCTAAAAGTTAATGAACTGAGTTCTGTAATGAACTGGGTAGAGCTAATTGATATGAAGCAATAAGAAAACCTGGAAAAAAGCTGAAAGGGAAAAATCTTCAAGATGATGAGAAGTGACCCGGGAGAACTGATGGCAGAGAATAAGTCACAGAGTGAGTAAGCAGCAGGGTCTGGTGAATTTGTCACTACAGTACCTGTTGAATAATGTTATACTGAAGGACTGTTGTATGACTTCCACAGTATAAAGGAGGATTCCTGATAGCATCAGGCATCATCTTATCTCAGTCCATAGAAAAATCAAAGAGGGAAGAGTGAAATACATACATTTCAGTTTCAGGCACTGGTTTTCTAATTGGACATTTAATATGTTAACTTTGAGAAGAAGGCCCAGTATACTACGTTTTGGGCTTAATTTCAACAGTATACCCTCTCTAACACTTTATTTGGCTGAAGTAGGTAGAACTTTCACATGGTCAGGACTGCCATCATCTAGACAGACATAGATATCATTGTGTCTATACTCTTTTTTTGAAGACTGTCTGTTACCTTCTCTGATGCATTTCCACATTGTAAATCCTTCACCTGAAGAGATTTTTTTAAGTACCTTACACCCCCTCCTGTCCAGAGCCATTTATTAATTATGTCCTCTCGCTCATTATTCATAGAATCATGGAATCATAGAATCACAGAACGGTTTGGGTTGGGAGGGACCTTTAAAGGTCATCTAGTCCAACGCCCCTGCAATGAACAGGAACATCTTCGACTAAATCAGGTTGGTCAGAACCCTGTCCAACCTGACCTTGAATGTTTCCAGGGATGGGACATCTACAACCTCTGTGGGCAACCTGTTCCAGTGTTTCACCACACTCATCATAAAAAAATTTCTTCCTTATACCTAGTCTGAACCTACCCTCTTTTAGTTTAAAAACATTACCCCTTGTCCTATCGCTACAGGCCCTATTAAACAGTCTGTCCGCATCTTTCTTATAAGACCCTTTTAAGTATTGAAAGGCCACAATAAAGTCTCCCTGCAGCTTTCTCTTCTCCAGTCTAAACAACCCCAAATCTCTCAGCCTTTCCTCACAGGAGAGGTGTTCCAGTCCTTTGATCATGTTTGTGGCCCTCCTCTGGACCTGCTCCAACAGGTCCATGTCTTGCCTGCACAGAGGACTCCAGAGCTGAAGGCAGTACTCCAGGTGGGGTCTCACCACACTGAGCAGAGGAGCAGAATCACTTCCCTCGACCTGCTGGCCACGCTTCTTTTGATGCAGCCCAGGATCCTCAGCTGTGACAGTGCAACTCCTTGCATGGCCATACAGTAAAATGGATTGGTGAAATGGTCCAATTTAAAATAAAGCTTCTCCTCAAAAGCCGGTTCTTATATTTAACATGGATCATTAAACAGAACTGTCAGATGAACAACCGGACTAGCGGAGTAAGGAGGAGAGTAACCTCCAGTGAGAAGCAGACAAAAAGGCATCTGGAGGAGGATGGGATGGGAATTCTTGGTATGATACCCTTAAGGTGGGTGATGGAAAGAGGGTCCAGCAGCTGAATTATAGGAGTGCTGTCCTAGAAAGTGAGATGAGTTATTTAGCCTGAAAAGATTTAAACTACAGCTCTTACTTCCCATATTAGCATCCTAATTACCTGCATATAACCTATTCTGGCAGACTGGGGTATATAAATCGCTGTTTATCCTGGTGAAGACATCCTATAGTTCAGAAGCTTGCAAGGTCATTGAAAAAGTAAGAGGAGTCAAAGCTCTGCAGCTCAGTGATTCAAGAACTTGTCTGGAAGAAGGGCACCCACCTTTCAAGGATTTCAAATGCATTTCACACTAAGCTTTACTGGAGGAAATTAATTACTGTCCTTAATGAGCTAAAAGGGGATGGATCTGTGAATGAAAATATTACATATTTGTCTTATTGCAGTTAAAGATAAGTATTTAGGCATCCGGTAATGGCAGGATTTAAAACTCACCCTTATGTTCAGCATTTCCTCTTGGCCAAGTTTGGTAGCTCCCAATCTGACACACTGACTGTTGTGATCCTCTGTGAAATCCCATGTGTTTCCCCAGTTTAGGAGGAGATTTGATATTTACCACAGACTGCAGATTCTAGTCTCAGAGCACATGCTTCAAAGTTAGGTGTTGTAACGCTGAGAAACATAGTGCATAGGTCACTTTGTGAAAGTACTCCTAAATGTTCAGGACTTTCAGTAGTAGCAAAAATGAGAGACTGGATAATCAGATTTCTATTTTTTATTGCTTCTCATATGTTGCCCAAATTCTGACTTCAGATATGAGTAACTGATCCCAATAAAGTTTAAAAAAAAATCTGTATATATTCTGTTTCAAGTGAAATGTCTAAAAAGCATCTTTTGCTGAGATGAGGATAAATATTTGATTTTCTGGGGTTGGAAAAGTCCCCTATGTCTGAGTCATGTTTCTGGTACAAACTCACCAAAATCTGGGAAATCTACAGGAGTGCAAACAGAGTGGAATTTTCCATAAACTGGTGCCACCATAATGTGCACTGTATAAAGTTCAGTTTACAAACATTTAGAAAAAAAATATCAGAAATCTGTAACTGGATGAGATCCTTGACATGTTTCTAAAGAAGCTTTTGGCAAAGTAGAAAAATAGAAATTCAGTCATGGATTACCTTCTGCAAAATCTCTTGGTTAAATAATGTCATACTGATTTCTGGCAATAAAAAAAAAAAAAACCCTAGTTGATAGGTAAGATTATCCTGTACATTGAATATTATTAATTTTTATTACTAATTTTATATTAGGAGATTTAATTCATGGAAGTTGATAGACTTTGAAATAAGTTTTGTGAAATTGTTTAGAAGGCCACACATGGAAGACTTATGGATAACACTATGGTGACAAACTCACTAAGGTGGTATGGAAAAGCCAGACGGTTTCCTCTGATCACAAGATAAAATGAACTTTATAAAGCAAGGGCCTGATGATGGAAAATATTTTGGTGTTGAAACATGTAAACAGGTGCATAGTGGGATTTTCCAAACACTAAATACAAAAAACACCTAAGGAGTTTACCTGACTCACATTGATTTCAAAGAGGGTAGAACTTTATTATCATCAGTAACATAGGAATAATATCAAACAAGTAATGGAAATTTCATAAAATGTGCATATGCACACATACAGTGGTGTGTCACAGCATGTATAGATATCACAGTGATGACAAACAACAGGGTACTAATTTTTTTCCTTCATTATTTAGGTTCTGGAATTCAGGTATGCATTTTCAGAATGGTGATAGACCTGAAATGGGTCATTTATCCCAGGCACACTAGTATAAAGGCAAGCTTTAGCATTAGGGAAAAGGGCTGCATAGAGCCTACTCCTTCCCCAGCCTACTCTTCCAAGGCAGTGAGACCTGTCCCACCATTAGATTGTTGCCTGTGGGCATTTGAGATCTAGAAAGAAACAAAGCTTCATAACTCTGATGAACCATTTCCAGCAGCCAGCTGGTCCTGCATGCTGAGAGCTGAGCATGACTGGGGCTTTGTGAGCAGCAGTCTAGTTCACAAGACAAAAATGACAAGTTCAGACTTGGGCCGAGAACAGTAACCCTTGCATGTATCTAATGCAGTCTCAAGTCTTGAGTTATCCAGCGCAAGGGTATATGTTAACGTGGAGAGTCAGGAGTTTAAACTTAAGCATAAGTTTGGTAGGCTAACGCAATCCACTGGTGAAGGTGGAGAGCACGATAGACCTTTCAGTATACAATTCTAACAGTTTTAATTGCAAAAATGAAACTGCATTTGATTTATAGTTGAGCAGGACATGGTACTAGTCTAATATCAGATAGAACCATAACTAATCTAGTACAGTTTAGAACCAGACCTGAAATGAAGATGAACTGTCCCAAACTTAGCAAGTGTTTGAGATGCTGCCTTAATTATGTCGGGTTCCTTATTCTGACTTTCAAAGCAATTCATAAACAAAACAGATACGGGAGATCAGTCTACTCAGATCTGCTACTCTAGGACAAAACTATTCTCTGGTGTCTTTGAATTAGAATCAACAGGAGATTAAAGTCACGCATATGTATGAGCAGTATGCTGATTTGAAGTCATAATGAGAATTCCATCATTTAACAAGAAGCCCTGCATGTTTTTAAATATAACTTTAAATATAACTTAAAGTGGAAAATTACTTCTCAGTGTTCAGTGACACACAGAAGAGCAGCCAAAAATAGAGTAAGTGTACTTGTGATTTGCATAAAAATCATACTAAGAAAGAATGTGCTATGGTCAGAAAAATAAAAGCAACAAGCCAATGAGAGCAGCAGGAAATAATATAATTCTTGTGTAAAGTGTTCTGATTTGACACACTGGGTATTTTAAAGAAAAGTTAAATGTGCTTCTGAACAATTTTAAATCTGTAGAGTTCAAAAAACTGGCGAAATATTGCTGGTTAAAATCTGACTGTAACAAGCAACATAAAAAAGATTTTGCCAAAGTAGGTATTGACAAAGAACAGCCAAGGGATTACTTAAAATATGGGAACAGAAGCAAATCAGTCATTCCAAGCAATCTGCATCTTAAGGGAAATAGTAAATAAACTCACACAAACCCCTGGCAGTGTAGTTTTTAAAAATCATGAAAATTGAAGAGGTATGGGAATATGGCAGAAAGAAAAGCGTGGTATTAACCTGTCCCCAAGATTTTAGGAAAAAATTTTATTCTATTTTTCTCCTAGCTTAATCCCTAGTTCTTCCATTAATGGCTACAATGTTCTCGGCTGTATTCTTATATATTATGTTGCAAAGCATCAGCTATCCACAAACAGCTGGTCACTCCCATTATGAAATATTTTATAATAAGGATAAATTTGATGGTTCAATCTATTATTTATTTTTTCAGATCATTTTAATATTGATTTTTGCTGTTGTGTTATAAGCATTTTGTCTTGTTTCTTTGACAACTTAACAGCTTACCATGCAAGCAGCTGCCATGCAAACAGCATGTAATGCTCATTGCTGCATGTAGCTCATTCAGTAACGTGATAATTCATAGTACAGGGGAAACTCAAAGCAGTAGGTACTCAGGGCTTGATCCTGAAAGATGCCGTGTAGTCTGGCTCTCACCCAGTAAAGCACTTAAGCACATATTTACAGTTTGAGTAATTGAAATTTTGTCAAGAGATGTATTGAAATAAAGCACATGATTAAAGTCTTTGCTGAAGCTACTCCAGAGTGCTCAGGACCACCTAAGTGTGCCCTCAGTAAGTTTGCAGATGACACCAAACTGGGTGGGAGTGTCGATCTGCTCGAGGGTAGGATGGCCCTGCAGAGGGACCTGGACAGGCTGGATCGATGGGCCGTGGCCAACTGTATGAGGTTTAACAAGGCCAAGTGCCGGGTCCTGCACTTCGGTCACAACAACCCCATGCAACGCTACAGGCTTGGAGAGGAGTGGCTGGAAAGCTGCCCAGCAGAAAAGGACCTGGGGGTGTTGGTAGACAGCCAGCTGAACATGAGCCAGCAGTGTGCCCAGGTGGCCAAGAAGGCCAACAGCATCCTGGCTTGTATCGGGAATAGTGTGGCCAGCAGGAGCAGGGAGGTGATTGTCCCCCTGTACTCGGCGCTGGTGAGGCCGCACCTGGAATACTGTGTCCAGTTTTGGGCCCCTCAATGCAAGAAAGACATTGAGGTGCTGGAGCGTGTTCAGAGATGGGCAACAAGGCTGGTGAAGGGTCTGGAGCACAAGTCTTATGAGGAGCGGCTGAGGGAACTGGGATTGTTTAGCCTGGAGAAGAGGAGGCTGAGGGGAGACCTTATCGCTCTCTACAACTACCTGAAAGGAGGTTGTAGTGAGGTGGGTGTTGGTCTCTTCTCCCAAGTAGCTAGCGATAGGACAAGAGGAAATGGGCTCAAGCTGCGCCAGGGGAGGTTTAGACTGGAAATTAGGAAAAATTTCTTTATGGGAAGTGTGGTCAAGCATTGGAAGAGGCTGCCCAGAGAGGTGGTGGAGTCACCATCCCTGGAAGTGTTCAAAAAACGGGTAGGTGTGGCACTTGGGGATATGGTTTAGTCTAGTCTACCCTTGATTGGTTTAGGTGGGCTTGGTAGTGTAGGTTAATGGTTGGACTGGATGATCTTAAAAGTCTTTTCCAACCTAGATGATTCTATGATTCTATGATTCTATGAAGTCTGATAAAGCCATATGTTTCCTGGCAAAGTTGTTTCAGGATCAGGCTTGCTTCTAATACCACTTTTTACTTTAATTTTACCTTATGATAAGTGACAAAGCTTCTCTACAGTTGTTTTGGAGCATGATAGCTGTGGCTGACATAGCATCAGTGTTCTCTTTCCTTATTCTGAAGATGTTGATATTGACGTGAAGCCACATGTAGTTATGCCTTCTATCATTATCCCATCTCTTTTTCCATACTCTCCTCCACTTTTCCTATAGAGTTATTATTGATGTGAAAACCCTCTTCAAGTCCGGTGAAGCTACTATTCACTGGACAAAGAAAAAGGTTTGCTACCCTAATTGGAAGTGCTGTGTCCAAATGTTTTCGCAGGGGAGAAACTAGAATGATGTTGCATATACCTAATAAAGTCTCTTTAAACTGAGAATCACAAAGAGATTTAAAGAAAACAAACCCTGCACCCACAACTCTAACAGAATATTTGTATTTTGACAACTTAATGGACTTATTTTTGAAGACAGATTTGCATTGCTGACAGATAAAATGTAAAAATCCCATACAGGTTGGAAGTATTTGTAGAACAGCTCATAAGCATGTTACACTCATCTGTTCTTAGACAACAAAAAGCAAACGAGAAATAAATATAATTTCAATTAAGAAACATTACCTCCATTCTCTTCTCTTCTGATGCAGATTTAGTCCCTCGTGTCCCTAGCCTGTCCTGATCTAGATGATATCAACAGAGGCTGTTAGATATCCAAAATACCTTGATAAGAATTTTTTGTCTCCCGTTGAATTGCTTGGAATGTCTTCTTTTTATTGTCTTCAGTAAGAAGAACAACACGAAGGGGATTTAGTAATTGTGAGGTGCAAGGGTGAGGCAGCACAAGGGCACTTATCAAAACATTCTTGCTGCCACAGAAGGCCCCACTCAGCCTAGTGACTTGTGAAAGAGGGTGCTCCAACTGGCCACAGAGAAAGCCTTCTGAGAAGGGGCTTGTGCTTGTCATACTGCTGTGAGGTGTATGTGAGCCAAGAGGAAGGACAGCCACCAAATTTCCATGGGCACTTCACAATATTAAAGAGCCTGGAGGGCTGAGAGAAGCTATTTAGTTCAAGCAAACTTCTTTATGTGTCATTCGCCTATTCTCCTTATGTCTCACTCCAAAATTTCTGCCTCTGTGAAGGATAACGGGAAGGATTCTCACAGGGCAGAATGGGGAATAAATGGGTAGGCTGCAGTGGGTGGCAGAGAAAGGATGTGCATATTTTGTCTTGGAGATTGAAACAGCTTCCAGTCACCCTGAAGTATGTGCCAAAAGACCTTAGGGAGGATATGAAATTTCTCCTCTGAGCTCAAAATGCAATGTGGAGACATCCTGACTAACTTTGTGGGTCTTCATTCTCACAAAGGATTAACCTATCGTGATGCTATGTGACTGTTTATTGGTGAAGGCACCTCAAACTTATTCTCATGGGCATAAGGCATAGTAATAATATTAATAGTAATAATAATAGTAGTAATAATTGTAATAGTAATAATAATAATGCATAAGGTATAGTTCTAAGTAAAAACTGCTTGGATGCTTTTCCCATTAGTTGTAGTAGCAAAATTAATCAATGGATAATTACGGAGAGAAAAGAATGGCTTCAGTGATGTGATTGTCAGTGCAAATCTCTACATGTTTTTAGTTTAAATTATTTTCATAGGAGGCCATGTGTATTTCACATGTCCAATTTTGTGAAGGAATAGATATGCCTACAGGTATTCGGTAAGAATTCATAATATGCAATAATTCACTTTGAGCTCATAAAATTCTGGGAGACTAAAAAATAGACATATTCATTATCCTCCTGTTTGTTGTCTTGTCTTTTAGTTTATTTGGATTATTTCTGATTTCAAACCAATAAATCACTTAACTTTTAGAGGAACCTCTGCAGTTTTGATATGAATTCTGCAAAGCACCAGTCAGATTCTACTGCTGACTGGATTTGACAAGAAAGTTCTAAGACTGCAGAACACTTTTTAATAACCAGTCAAAATCACTTACCAAAGCTGTAAGGAAAAATAAATACAGATGCTGCTTAGAATAGTTGTGCTTTTGTTCACAACACTGTACATAAGTAGCATTGTTGTCACTAAATCTGACAATATGGAAGAAAACAGTCCTCTAAATGGATACATTTCAGTGATTTTTGGATATGAAGAAATATGGTTAGTGAAGTAATTGCATGGATGAGTGAGAAAAAGCCTATAACCTATGACAAAGAGCTGGTTCAGCTGATTTTCATTCAAAAGTTTCCATTCTAAGGCTTAGCTGATGTAAAAGGAACAACTAAATGTACATATTTTGCTATAATTAAGACTAGGTACCAGACATGAATGTTGAAAAGGTTATGAGGCATTGTAAACTAAAATAACACCTGAGCAGTTCCTCTGGATTCAGATAATGAATTCTCTTTGCTGAGGGAACATTTATCACATGGGCTTCTGTGCTCATGTGTGCATAGATGTTTCATGCTTTCAGTCTGTTATGCATCGGATGCATAAATACTAGTATGTTAATTACTTTTTTTAAAAAAAAGTTAACATTTCTATGACTTAAAATATGCAAAACCATTATTACAATTTTCCTGGCTACATCATGTTTGGCAATACATCTTCTAAAGACATTTTCTGTCAGGAAGAACTGAACAAAAAAAAAAAAGAGGAGAAAAAATGTGCTTTGCTTGCTATGGAATATCTTCTGGCCCATGAAAGAATCATAGCACAAAATCAGAGAAAAAAATAATCTGACAACCAAGTAAGAATTTTATTATTATGCCAAGATGACAGCACATCTACTGTGGGTTGACACAGGAAGAGTTAGCTTATGAATTTCAGGTGGGGAGGTTTTGTCCCCAAGTGAATGCTTCATTAACAGTGGCATTCAGCTTGAGACTGAATAACTTAAGCATAGGTATACATGTAGGTGTCTATAACTAAGCTAGGTGTGCTAGCTAAACGAGCCGCTATAGTCTATGGATGTCTAGACAATATAGCCAGGGGAACCCAGGGGGCAATTCATCTGAGCAGTCAGGGATGCCTTACTCAGGCAGAACTAAATTACAGTCCAATGTCTTAGAGTGGGATTCAGCTGCCCTAAATAGATTCAGCTGGTGGCATTGCAGGTGTTGTGGGATGTACCATGTCACCTCCACGTGTTTCACAGATGTGCAGATTTCCAGTAAGCCCTGTGTTGTATCAGGTAGCTCTGTGGCTTGGATTCTCCTGCCATCTCAAACAACATTAACACTGGTGTTTAGGGAACTGAAGCCTTCCCCAAATCTGCCTTGACTGAAACTTGGACACATAGCTCACTGGATTTATCACTAGCACATATGTACATGCACTCAGGTAACTTGCTCTGGAGTCAAAGTCATCACAAATACCCATAAATTGCTAGCTACATCACAGGACAGGTGGAAAGGGCAGAAATAAGTCTAGGAAATTGTTTGTGTTGTCGTCCTTTTCCAAGTGTCTCGAGCACAAACAGCTATGCAAAAGAAGTGACAGTCAGATCTAGCTAGTTTCATAACACTGTTCAAGGAAAAAAAATAAGTCTAGGTATAGAATGGGGGTAGGCTGAATAAGCCCAAAAATTTGGCAGAAAGCAGAATCCTGATTTCACTGTCAGAATTATCCAGAGAGTCATCTAATAACAATAATCAAAAAGTAAAAATGAAAGAACAATCATACAACTCTAAGTAGCCCCAAATAGTCTGCCTGCTCATGGCAGCCTAGTCTTGATGCTGTGCAATATCATTAAGGCGATTTACAGCTGTTTAGTTGTCGAAGTTGGATTCCAGTATGTGCTTGAAGAAGTAAGACTGAGATTGATTTCTCATACTTCCTTCAGCTGTAGAGCCTTATGGCACAAAAATATGGCTGCTTATTTGTTTCCAGCATTTCACGTTCAGGTGATAGTGAATTTAGCCAATATTTTGGTATGAGAGAGAGAAATCGTATCACTGAACTTCTGGCCATGTAAGTACTCATTCGTTCGCCTAAACTAGTTTCTAGGTTCCTGAAGTTGTCAATGCAAACAGTGATTCATCCCACTCTAAGGCAGGTATCAAACACATTACAATTAGGGGAAAAGCCTCTGTCTGTAAGTCCCATTGAGGGAGTCCTTAAAATTTCATGACTCTCCAAAATCACTTTTTAATGCTGTGAAGAACATCTTTAAATTTTCAGGAACCTTGATGACAATGTGTTCAGAGCTTGAGTCTGTGCATGGCATGCAGATTTCCCTTGGGAGTATCAGCCAGAGGATTTGTGTGTGTTGTGCAGCGGCTGAGCCCTGAGAGCCAGCTGTGGGAATCTCTGTAGCAGGACCCAACATGCAACTCAGGCTTGCTGTGAAGGTTTAGTCTGCTGGTACGTGGATCCAGATTTGCATTTCATAGACATCCTGGTAGAAAGGAAACTAATTGTTATTATCTCAAGATGCAGTTACAAATCTTTCTACGCTAATCTTTTGCACAGTAGATGAGTAACTTTTGTGCTCAATAAACATAACAATATCATTTAAACAGCCCCTTCTAGGTTGAGTGATACTAAGCACATTAAATACAGTTTGTCTGTCTAGATTTTTTATAGAAGGCTGACTTAACAGGTCAATGGTAAATGTAATGGAAATATTTTTAGTAGAAATTACTCCAATTTCTTTCCTTCATAAAAAAAAAAAAAAGCCGCCTATTTTGGCAATGAATACACAGTCATTTCAGTCTTATAGCTATTTGGTTGCCTACAAAAGATCTTTGACAAAGTGTAAAGAAATGTGCAGTGAGCCTGAACTTAGAGACACAGTTACTGCCAGTCAGGAAGTCCTGAAGACTCTTAAGTTGGGAAGATCAAAATTCAGGTTCTAAAAATTAACGGTGACTGTTCAAAACTGCTCTACTGATCAGTCTGTTCTGCTGCATGGATTATGTCTTAGTAATAGAAAAAACATAATCCTGGCTATTAAGAGAACAAGGAGAAAAATAAGTGTCTAGAAGATGTGAGGGACAGAGCTAAAATTTGAGGTCATGAGAAGATGGTCCTCCTAAGCTGCATATAAAGAGCTTCCAAAAATGGTTACATTTGGGAGCTGGACTCCTGTCCTTTCCTTTTTAGGACTTATGCTTACAGTGCTAGAAATTAGATATTGCCAATTACCACAGAAACCATACACTCATTCTCTTTTTTTTTTTGCTTTTTTCTTTTCTTTTCTTCTTGCACTCTTACCTCTTTCTTGAAAGGACTACCACATTCTGGCACCAGACAAATGAGGAATTCAGTATGCATGCGGGTCTGCCTTCAGTGGGACTACACATTACTAAGTCAAACATTGGAGCTGAAGTGTTGTGCTAGATTTGGTCTAAAACACTCACCATCTTTGACTCTGACCTGGCAAAGCATTTAAACATGTGCATGAACGTGGTAAAAAGCATTAACAATAAAGCATGTACATCACTGTTTTGCTGGGCAATGGCCCAAATGCCTTATCTTAAACTATTTATAATAGGCCCTAATCCTGTATGCTTGCAGTGCGTGAGGGTTCTGGCTTTCTGTTGTGTTCCTTTCCCTATCCAAAAGCCTTTCAAAATTCAGTTCTACTCTCTGGGTTAAAATGAACGCTCGTAAGAATACGGTAATTAAACACAATTACAAAGATGTGCACATTCCATGCTGAACAACTGCAGGCCCCTTTCCAACAACCTTTTTGTTCTTTCCTCATCATCTGTAGTTTTCCTGGCTTCTTATTTATGCTTCTCAGTTATCAAACCAGTTTTGAGCGACCCTGGTAAATTCTTTGTAATTTTGTTGCTGTTGCAGATGCCCACTACACCTCTCTGATGTGCAAAAAAATACAAACCCAGCAAGGTGAGAAGATTCAATAGTCTGAAGAATCACAGCTCTGAATCACAGTTTCCATTGGCTTTGCCAGCTTTTGCTCAGAGCAATGTCTATAAAGTAGCCTAAACAGCCACAAAAAAATGTGACTTGACCTGACTGCTCCTGGTCCATAATGAAATCGGTGACAGATTTGTGGGGATAACCTTATGAAATAAGGGCCACATTTGGTCTGTTAATACTGGGACATGTTGGCCTTTAGAGCAGCTGTGCTTCAAACATCATAAACGCTAGTATTTTCTAAAAGGTTTTGTGAAACATGTTTGTGATCTTTTTAAAGAACTTCATTGTCAAACCTGCAAGTTAGTTGACTATATATGGGGTTTTTTTTACAAAAAATATTTTCATAGAACCATAGAATCATAGAATCATTTAGGTTGGAAAAGACCTTTAAGATCATCCAGTCCAACCATTAACCTAACACTATCAAGTCCACCACTAAACCATATCCCTAAGTGCCACATCTACACGTAAATTCTGCATGACATGTCATGCCAAATCTTTTAATGCAGTCTGGCAGAATTATTTTCAAAATATACGCAGTTTGTGATCTTGCACTACCTCTTTCTGCATGTAGCTCTTTTTACCTGTTGTCAAGCACCAAGATCTAAATCTCTTAGTAGCCATCCAAACAGAAGATAGATGGAATGAACACTAGATGGTATGTATCATATGTGAGCACATAATGGTCTAAACCTTGTTAATCACTTCAGAACCCTGAAATATTTATTGGAAACAGCAGTCATGGTGAAAAACTTCCACTGCTGTTGGTTAAATTAGGATGTTAATTAGTGGCTAGAAAGGGGTAAAAATACTTTGCCGAATCCTTTGTAGCAATACTACACTGTAGCTCTTCAACTCCTATGAAGTTTGGCTTATTTATCCCAGGTAAGAATCAAGCTCTGATGCATGTGTCTAAGTCTTCAAATGAAGCTTCTCATGATCTGGGGAGTATTCATATTATAGAATAATGTGAATATACAGAATAATATATTATTATAATGCATATGCACTGTGTATAGAATAATATATTATTCATATCATATATTCAAGATAAGGCAGTAACATGTTATATGAGAAGCAATCTAGTTTTCTCAGGCTCCAAAAATAGCTAATGGATAGACAGGCTTCTCCAAAGAGAGATTTAGAGCATTCAGCTGCGTTTCTGCACTGAAGCATCCTCTCAAGGAGCTCTTTTCTCCCCTTTAGTTATACAGGCAGCCCAAAGCAAAATAAGATGCATGAAATTATGTGATGAAACCATCCCCTGCCAGTCCTAATTCTAACCCACCGGGGCTCAGGAGAATACAGTGCACCACAGTGGTGTGAGGGAGAAAATAGGAATAAATGCTCACAGGCATCTATAAACTGCTTGTCAAACAAAAAGGAGGGGGGGAAAAGGGAAGAAAAGCACCAATTCTTTCTTTCTTTCTTCCATTAATGGGAGCTTTGTAAAATGTATTATTTGGCAAAGATTCGATAATATTATTTCTTTGGTTTTGCTTCTCATGGGCTCATTGTTAACTGTGATGGGCTTTTGTGCTCTTTTTTTGGTTTTGTTTTTGTTTTGCATTTTTCTAATAATGTAATCCTAATTCAACCACATAAATCCCATCATTAACTAGATCTCAGGACCTCACACTCAGATTTGCTCAAGAGGCCCAAAATGGGAAAACTAAGTAATAACAGATCACGACTGTGGTGCATAGTACTGTTTGGGACAGGCTGCCACCCGCTGATCACTGACTAGTGTCCCAGTTTAGAAATACAGATGTGCATACCAAGCATGGTTAGAGAAATCAGAACCAGAAGAGAAAGGAAAAAGGAAATAAAAATGAAACTCATCAACAACAAAGAGAAGGAAAGCATACTATGTACCCTCATGAGGAATCAGAAATTCCTAAACTTTTAAGATTACATTAGATTTGAATATATTACTACCCTTTCTGCATTGCAGAAGTTTTAGGGCTTGCTCTTGCTTTTTCATCCCGTAGAAGAGAATGTGTGGCTGCATAGTTTGCATATCTGCATACTTGCACCCAGCTTTATACTGCAGTGCACTGTAACTACTTTCCGTAAGCCAAGCATCCTGTGAAACGGCAACAGATTTTAAAACTGAATTGATAACACCCAATTGCCTCTTGTCATCTATCAAGTTGTTGATAGATACTGTATGCTAACAGATATGCAAATATTGCTAAAGCATTTTTGGAAAACAAAACAGGAACTACATAAAAAGGGACTAAATCTATTTACTTATAGTTCTCACTTGATTATGATGAAACATTTAAATCATAGTGCTGAAGGGAAATTTCCAGAGAAGGTCCTCAGCACAAGTAAGCATTTGAGTATTGCCTCTGGCTTTGAATCACATACTAGGAATTTTGCCTCCTCTGCTCACATCATGTGCCAGCAAAAGCTTTACTGAAACCAGCAGGATGACTCATGAATTAAAGACTTTCTCAGTATGAGTAGAAGTAGCTCTTGATCTTTGCTTCAGATGTTTCTGTGGATACCCAGATGGACCATTATTTCCTTAGTCTTCTGTTAACATTGATTAGTCTATCAAAACCTCTGTTTGTGAATTACTTCAGTGAAAATCATCTCTAATACATGATCTTGTACATACTTTCATTTAATTTAAATATACAGGTAGTCCTACTTCAGTGGAAGTACCCACACAAGGTTGTGAGCATATGTATGTAGAACGAGGGCCTAATTGTAGGAGATTTAAAAAAGAAAAATCTAAAAATTCAATGTGAATGAAATTATATCTAAACTTTTATTTCTATCTGGGCAAAACCATTGGAATTAAAAGAAAGGAAAAAAGAAAGGGATAAGTGTTTTCTGTAGAGATTCTTAGCGTAAATATAGTGACCCTCCAGAACTGCAGTGTCTGTTAAGGTCAGACTTCCAAAAATCAAAATGTCAACAATAATTCACTTGCTAAATTCATTGTATCACATCTCTTCATCAAGAAGAGACTCTTCTCTAAGGCCTGCCCTCAGAGAAGGTAGTAACAAGCAGTAAGACCTTAAAGCCCATTATAGACAGTCATTACATTGATAAATACATCTGACTTCACAATGTATTTATATTTAACTTAAAATTACCTTGTTTTGCTAAAATTACATACACTGTTTGAAGTAAAATTATTCTTACATTTGTTTTCATAGGCTTTTCAAAATCAGGTTTTTTCCCCTAACGTCTTTGTTCGTGGTTTGTTTTTTTTTTCTTTTTTTCCTCTTCAATTTAAATTAATAAAATGCAAAAGCACAAGTTTCTTGGAAAACTCAACACTGAAAATTAGTTGTAGAACATGCTGGTGTCAGCAGCTCCCATTTCCTTAAGGTGAGCTCTGATCCAGGCCCCATTAAATGAAATGAGAATATTTCAGTCACTTAAGCAGCCTTTGAAGTAGACAATGAAGTCAGAACAGTGTAAAAGCAAATAGATATTCATACATCATTTGGAGTCAGCTCGACATTATAGTGTTCCCAACAGAATACAGTTGCTCTCAGGCAATAAATCACGGTACAAAAAATGAAATTTAGTGTTGAGTTGACCTCAGCCAAATTTTTTTTGTGTCTGTTCAACAAACTGAAATATAGCAATTTGAAAATCGAAGTATTTTATGTCAAGAATACCAATGCAAATGCTATCACGATTTTTTAAAAGCTTCTCAAAAACTATTACTATTTCAGATTTTTTTTCTAACTTTGAATGGAAACAAATAATAAGATTTAATTCATGGCAGGAATAATAAAGTTCACTAAATCCTAGTAAAAATGATAACAGACTGTGCTATGATGACAGTACATAATAGCATAGCTAAATACATAAAAGGTATCATAGCTAAATGATAAGACCCCTTTGGAATTTGAAATTAAAGTATTAAATAAGAAGCCTACCTCTTTTGTTGACTCTTCAGTCACCTTTTCATAAGCTATGAGTTGTTTAAACACAGAGCATTTAGAATATTTCACCATTTGATTGCACTGAAATGATTACAATCTATTTATTTATTTGGTATAATATAATAAAAATTAAAATTTAGGATGTCAAAATGACAAATAATGAATAATAATGAACAATAGTTGTAATGAAAGGTAAAGTCTGAAGACAGATGAGTGAACTATGTTATTTATGCCTAATATAATAAGTAGGAAGAAAAGATCCAATAACACTAGTCTTTTTTTTTTTTTTAAATAACAGTAGTCCCACCAAAAGTGATCACTTTGATTAGGGGACCTTTATTCTGTGATGCTTCTGAAGTGCTTTGTTCATAGCTCTTGCCTTACTATCATCATCATTATTACTTTATCAGTATGGTATACAATATCTAATTAAAGAATGAGATTGGGTTTGCATGTATTTTATAACTTTACTGGAATCCTGATTTTCTTCTTCTAAAATATCAGCTTTTACTCTAAAATCCCACTATTTTTTTTTACAGGATACCATAACCAAATCCACCCTGTTATACACATATGCATTACAATTATCCCACTCAAACAGATAGAATTACAAGGATAGAGAAGAGTGGCCAAAGAACATAGGGGGAGGAAAAAAAAAAAAAAAAAAGAAGTTTTTCTTGTTATGGCAATCCTGATTTGGCTATATGAAGATATTATTTCATGTTCTGTTCTGGTCAGATAACCACTTAACCATTTTTATAATATAAGATAAGGATCACATTTTCTTTCTTCTGTTTTGCCTAATATTCTTTCTCCTGTTCTATTTAATTCCAGTGTGGATTGTCTGTGCATGATGGCCCATGCCAGGGCCTTACAAACCTTTAAAAGTGGGATATCACACTGTAATTTTGTCTTTTAAATAAGAGATAATGTGTACTTGTGTTTGCATGGGAACCAACAGATCCTACCACTTATAGTGGCAAGATGCTGCCATTCTGATGCTGTGTGGTATCTTCCCTCAGTATGAAGCTGAAGCCCCTCCAGTTTGTGATTCTCTGCTAGACCTGTTACATGCCTGTCTGTATGTCTGTACTAGTGTTGTCTAAAATATCCATTTTCTAAGCAGTAAGTTAGTAAAGCCCTGTCTCACGCATGGGAATTCTTGCTTCAGAGCATATGCGTTCTATCTCAAAGCAAATACATAATAATCTTATAGCATAATAAGGTGAGAAAGGTATGAGTAGATTTCAGTCTTTCTTATTTAAAATATGATATAATGTATGATAGAGTAAATAAACTTTTTGATTATGCTCTATTTTCTGCCAATTTTAATACTTCACAACACTTTACAATGTTTTCAGCTGAAGCGAACTGTACAGAGTCTTTTTTGGTTCCTTTGCAATATTTCCTTCTTTCCTCTCAAGATTTAAGTCTCTGCCCTTGTTCCTCCTTCCCGTCTTGCCACGCTTGTTTCATGTTATCTGCCCCACTCAGACAAATGGACTGCCTTCTGCTGTGCTGCCAGCCGCTGTGCTTTAAAAACTCACATACTGTATTCAGGATATAGGCCTTTAGCCAACAAATAAAACAGTTATATCATCAATCACAGTCTAGACTGAGGTAAATTCTACCTTTTTCTAGGCAAATCTGATACAGACACATTTTCATACAGAAAATTCAGCCTTCTGCTCCAAGTCCAATATCAAAAATCTGGTCTGCTCTTTAAGCAGACCTTTCTTGTCTGCTCCTTGGCCAAGTTTTTGAACTCACATACAGCCCAGCCTCTTAGGAAGATAGCTAACTAATCTGAGAAAACAAAAAATCAGGAACAAAAAAGTAAAATTTTCAGTCACCCGTTTATGCAATAATAAGGCTTTCAATACCCAGTGAAAACTGTTTGCAGAATATTATTCTAGTGATGCAAACATTACTGACATGAGCTTGTCTCTTGAAAAGATAACTCTACCTCCTTACCAAAATTACATTATTTTTCAGATACTGTGAGCTTGTCTTATTGCAATGCAGTACTTATGAATGTAATTACATGTTGCTTATGTATGTTACTGATTTTTTTCACAGTGACTACTTTAGCATAAGATAAAGCAAAAGCAGGAACTTTTAACTACTCGTATTTGAGACAAAAAATACTTTGTTGGCCACACCAGTAGTAGGAGCAAAGGTGGTAGTAATTTAGCTTATTGCTAACCAACCTGTTTAAATTAGTGAGTTCCAGGATATGCTGGAGGAAATTATTCTTAATATGCCAGTTAGCTAGGGTTCCACTGTACTTGCAAGTTAAAGACTTGCATCAGTATTTATATTTTTAATGAACTTTTGCATGAAAATATACATGAACAATATTTTAAATTTCAGGCAACCATGTGTCTCAGTGACATACTTTCTTCTCTGCCATATTTATGAGAAACCAGAGGTGCATTTTATGCATAGCAGAAAGGCCAAAAACACTCTATGATTTAAAATAGCATCAAGATATTCTTGGCAGAGCTGGTGATTCTGAGAACAAAAACCTAATGCCTATTATTCTATTAAATGCAAACTGTGCTCTGCATTGTAAATCAAGAAAGATAAAGGAACAGGTTCAACCATTATAGGTTTACTGCCATGAAAAGCTATATAGTATATTGTTATCTCTGTAACAGAAAACAAGCACCAGTTTATAAGACTGTAATGCATCAGCTGTTTGAGACATTGGTGAGTCACAGCACAAGGGTTTTATCAGACCAGAAACTGCACAATAAAATAGTACAAGTAGTCAACAAGTACTTAGAGACCTGCATATTTTTCATAAGAATAAACATTATTGAATCATTAGTCAAGATAGGCAAATAGTGAAAATGTTTCTGGCAGTATTCAAATTAAATCTTTTATGAATACTGTGATTATATTGCACTGGTTTTTTTTCTCTGTCAGTGAAGTTTCTGTCACATACATTCAATGAAAGTGAAGTTCAAATCACAGCAATGATTGCGATGTGAACAAAAGTGTTTAGCACATAAGAACATTGAGGTAAGACATTGTTTGCAGTTACCCAAGTGTTGGAGAAAAAATATGCTGTAGACATTCTCTAAGCAACCAAGACACCTTCAATTGTAAATAAACACAACAAATGAGCAGTGTAAGAGATTTGCAAATGTATTTATCAATAATTTCAAATGTTACTAGTCTGAATAAGCAAACAGTTAATGTGAAAGCATTATCTATAAGCATATCAAGGGCCTAAACTCATCAAAGCACTCCTTTGGTAGGCACCATTTGTTCATTGGTATTCCAAAGCTAGAATTGTGATTGAGTTCCCAACTAGTGAAACCACTGAAGGATATTTAGCATGTGAGTGCTAGCATTGCCAGATTCAGTAACTGCCTTCCAGGTCCCTGCCGATTTAAGTCTCCTCCCCTCTCCCTGGCTGTTAAAGGAGGATCGTTTGAGAGGGCAATGCCTAACTTTGACCTGCTTGTCTCCACTGATTGTAGAGGAACCCAAAGGACAGCATCCTCCTATCTCAAATATCTGTAGTTATTCAACAGTAGATGATGTGCTGATGCAACTCTGCTGCAGCAAGGAAGGACTTTTCCTTTGATTTGGATGGGTGTTGGGTTTGTCCCACTACACTGAGAATACCAGAGTTCTTAGGATATATTCAAGCAGGAAAACATTAGATCCTAAACCAACATTACTGGGAGGGTTTCATCAGCCAAATCTGACAAAATCTCAGCAACTCGAAGACATTCCTGCCAGACATGGAATATAATACTACTTATTAGATTTTGATGAAATGTTCCATGTCCTGCTCTGCTGAGGAATGTCCTTGTGCTCGTGCTCTAAAGATATAAACATCATAGTTGCTATAAGTGATGAAATGTAGCAGACATTTGCCTTAAGCCTTTGTTCTTTAGCTTCCTAAAAGACCTATATTCTAATTTCCCATTTATGGTATCTATCTTCATAGCACTATATTTGTTCCAATTTTCTATCAGAACCTACAGCATGGATTTAGGAAATTTTGAGGATTTGAATAGCAAAATGAACACACCTGTTCTGTAAGTGATAGTCTGCCTTGGCATCAAGCCATGGCTATTCAAAGATTTTGTTGCAAGCAGACACTGAACTAGATGTCTGTACAAACTGCTAAAATTTGTGCTTCTTTTAAGTACACAAAAATCTAAATAGCTTGCTGAAATAGAAAAGTTTTACTAGGGAAAGTAAAATACGTGTACTGTGTTTACTTGAAAGTTATTTAGTTATTCATGCTTAATTTAAAAAAGAATTTGTACAGAAGTATAGATCACAGGATAAGGTTCTCTCAATAAAAGGCTCTGGGCAAGATTTCAAAGTTACTGATTACAGACCACTCAAAAAAAAGGCCTACTTTTATGAATTTGAGTGTTCAGAATTTTCTGAATATTATTTTGAGGTGTCTAAATTAGCTCCCCAATCATTTTTGAAATTATTACTTCTTTGGACTACGAAAGCTTCCACTGAAATTAAATGGTATGTTGCAACTTCTTAATACAGGTTATCAGTTTTTAAACATCCTTTACAAACGACAACTTTGAACTCCTGGATGTTATTAATATATAATTTGCTTCCTAGGATCAAAATAATAACTGAAGTAATTATGCAAGAATCTCCTTTTTAAGTTCTAAGTGTTCAATATGAAGAAGGAGGCAACTGGGTACATGGAAATTGTCATTGTTGCCATTTTTCCTGATTCCAGAATTCCAGAACTAACTGAGCTATTGTAAAAGATCTTTTACACTAGATTTGCAATAGGCTTTCAAAAAATTCAAACTTGTTTAAACAAATTTGGACTTCTCCACATTCCATGTTTCAGGAACGTGTACCTAGCCAATCTGCAATGCAGATTTTACAGAGATATTTAGCTTAGAATTTACTGAGGACCTAATTAAATAAACAGCTATATTAATTGATGCAGCTGAGCAACACTTTCATAATGACATTCTCAACCTCATTATGGAATTGGATCTCTGAAGGGGATCAGACTGGTGTGATTCACCTCAGACTGGGCTAGGCTCATGAGCACCTCCATATCAACTCATTCGTTGATGAAGTCCATCCTCCAGCAGAACTTGGTTCCTTAGCATAAACATCACTGACTTCATTGAATATTCCCAAATCCAAGGTTTTGAGTTTTCAGAGTGACATAGCAACAGAGCTCTCCTACCTACTGGGATATAGCTTCTTTTCCTATGGAAACCCTCTTTTAACCAGTTCTTACAAGACTAAAATATAAAGGCCTTTTCCTACATCCATTCTAACAGGTGGATATAGGAAACACGTTGTAATTTTTCCTGGGTTATTGCTGAAATACTTGTTTGTAAAGAAAATTTTGGACATTGGGAAGAATTTTTGGTGATAGGAACAGTGGAGTGAAATTAAACAATAAGAAAGGAAAAGGATTAATAGGATAGCCCCATGATAATATTCTGATTTATTTGAGCAGCAAAATAATGCTAGGTCTTTACATTTTTACTTGTTGACTTGTAGGCATGTCCTAAAAGAATAAATAAGAGAAGCCAGAATTAAATTGACATGTAGCCACCATCATTCTGAACTTTTACCTGCCTGTTCCTTTCTCTATTTAAGCTGTTTATAGATTTTAAGCATTTGAGGAGAAGATTTATGTCTTACCAAGCTTTTGCAGAAAACAGGAGACAGAAACATAAATCTTTGTATGGTTCTGTGGATACTATCTCAAAAGAATCAATGATGTAGCTTTGTTATTTGAAGGACTTTATGTACAAATAACAATCTGGTTTCCTGTAATACTGTCTTACCTTGATTATTATGTAGATTGCTTTCTTCAACAAATCTGTTTCCTGTCACAGCAACGGAACATGATCCATGATTAGAAAAAGTAATAAGCTAAAACTGTAAAAACCTAATAGAAATCTCTTTTCTCAGTCCAAAAATCATCCAATGCATGTCACAATTTAAAAGTGGACAAATATAAAGCTGGATATTCTGTCTGAATGGATGAATGCATTTCTGGATGAGTCTTTCTCAGTCTTGCTTAACATTCAGAGGTTTATTGGAGAGCAACTGGAGCACACTTTGCCTTACATTCCTTATAATGGTTCTGAAAACCGGTAGAGAAATACTCTCTGTGGATCCATGCAAAGAGGAACAGGTCTAGCAGAAGACAATGAGAATGAATACATTTTTTTCTGAAAGGTGGGAGGCTGAGCTGGGTCTCCTCTGTGGTGAATGAGGTCCCTTGGAATTGACCTACTAGTTAAATGAAGACCGCCTCCTCCTGCAGGAGTTTTGTGGTTACTGAAATATTTTCTTAGTTGTGTGTGTAGAGGGGCAGGGACCCCATAAGTGAACAATTACATTCTACTTAATTTTGCTACAAGTTTCAGAACTACTTGCCAAGAGGAAAAAAGTGCCCTACCACAATTTCGTCATTCCAACCATAGCCAGATTCAGGGACATATATGTGTTGTACTTGCAGCCTCCTATACAATATTTATTACATACCATCTCTCATTTTTAAAAGGCAACATATCTTAATGCTTTATTAAATGAGATACAGTCTCTCTCTATATAAGGTTTCAAGCATTGAAAATGGGTGCCTTTGGGTAAGGAATAATGCAGCTGACTGTATATGCCAGTCCTGGTTTTAGAAAGAAATGTGAATAATATTTGATTTAAAATACAGAGAAATATTTAAGCCAGCAAGAATACAATTATGACAACTTGCAATTTGTTATGGTTAACAATGTTCCTGCTCATTTGAAAAAGGGTGTGGACTTCTTAATGATTACAAGTAACAAGAGCTATGGCTTTATATTCCAGCTGAGAGATGCCATTTCCAGCAGGGAATGTTGTCTTCTGCCATGCTGGAATAGTCTTCTATCAGCAGTTTCATAGAGATAAGAGTGACACCTAGTGAATCATTAACACGTCCAACATTTTTTCTGGGCATGAAAATGGTGGGGAAGGACTCATTAATCTCCCAAACAACACTTAGATAATCCTGTTAAAGATCTGATGAAATTTTAGCCTTAAATAGTTTAACAGTATTACATGACAAGATTAAATATTAAATAATTATATTAAGTGTGTCTGGCGTGTCTAACTTTTTAATTTTGATAATGCATCTGGTATAAGTCTCCAATAAAATACAAGGCTTCTCCAACAAAATACAAGCTATTCATTCTTTTTCAATAACATCATGATATAAAGAAAGTGCAAGACCTGAATTCTCTTCTTCCTTCACATTATTTTCACCTTATTAAACAATTAAAAACAAATCCTGTGGGTCTTATTAAACATTTAGGCTCTTTTTATTATCATGAAACTATAATCAACCCATTCTCACTGTGGAAGAGAATGAAGGGGATATTTCTGGTCATCATACCTGGGGCAATTTAAAAATTGTTCTTTTGTAAGACTGGCTGAATAGTGACTGCAGTTCTTCCTCCATGTTAACAGGCTTTACACACCGTTTCATGAGTCTCGTATTGCTCTAAGGTTTAAAAGAACACAACCTTCTTTTGCTATCTGTTACTTCAGCATCATCAAAAAAGTGTTGGCACTGAAATACTTTTTTTCTATAAAAGAGGTTCTTTTACTTCTTTGCTCTTCAAAGAAAACGAGACAGCCAAAATCCATATGCAGTCCAGGATGGTGACCTGTAGTTTCCATATCTACTGATTTTTAGTACTCAAAGACAGATGGATTTTATTGTAAGAATCTATCTGTTTTTCCAAGGTAATAAAGGCGTCTAATTCTGACAAGTCATAACAGAGCACAGCGCAACTTTATTAATTCATGTTGTAAGGAAAGTAAATCTTCCAACTTTTTAAATCAAAGGCATATTTTAGTTGTGGTCCTGTGAAGACGGCCATTTAAATTATATTACAGTTATCAGAATAAAATACTACAGTCTTCCAGGAGTCTACATTTTCAGCTTATGATGTTGATGTGATTGCATGTCAAATTCAACAAAAACCACTAGATTGCCATAATGTGCCACATACCAGCAGGTCAGAGCACTACAACTATTGCAAAATAGAACTTATAATCAGGAGATCATTTTATGACACAAATTAAAAATTAGCTGTCAGTAAAGACCAGATTTATCCTTATTTATATCAGCTAAGATCTGCCATTCAGTTTTGTTAAAATTTATTATATGTTGATTGGGATAATTTCTGGGTGGACTTTTCAAGATCCACTAGGACCAAAATGATGGTTAGATTTGTATGGAATTTACTAAAGCAAAGTAGGAAACTGAACACCTTTTAGGATGCTGATTTACATCTAGTTGCACGCCCAGATGATCTGATACCTCTCCTTTTAAACACTGTTAGAAAAGTGTGGGTGGGTGTGTGGGGATAGCAGAGCATGACTGCCTTAATTCCACCTCAAATACTGCTGATATTCAGTCTTCAGAGTTACAAAGTAAGAGCCTCTTGCCCAAAAAGTAGTGAAGGCTTTAATATCCTTCAGAGGGCAAAAAGACATTCTTACTGCCCTTCTTGCCCGCCTGTTCCAGAGCTAGCTGTGCTCAGCTCTAGAGCAACAGATAGTTGAACTGATTCTACCCAACATCTGTAAGAACTTCTTAATGACAGGAATTTAAAATTCTAATTAGTTTTCCAAAAGACACTATCTTGTATATCCAGGCTTCCCCAGATCTGGAGCTGGTCTTGAGTGTTTCCGTGTGTACACTAATTTGTATAAATGCTATAGCATAACACAGCCTCCAGCACATCACAAAACTCATTGCTGACAAAAGAGAGAAAACTATATTCAGAGTCACAAAAGGAGAAAAAGAGGTTAAGAGTAAGCCTGTTTATAAGTAAGAGGGTTGCTCAAAAGTATCAAGTAAGAACATCAGTTCAACTCCTTCAGTAACAGAAAAAAAAAAAAAACCACACCCAGAAGAAATTTTTTAAGAGGGTCTTAATGTTGCAACCTTCAGAAACTTGACATTTATCAAATGTCATCATGCAACTGATATATCTTCTCTTCAAAAGAGCAGATACTCTACACCCTAAAAAAATCCCAAATAGAATTGTGTCTCAACTAGTAGTAATTGCTGACTTTTTAACACTGGTCAGGAATTCTTCAGTTTCTGTTTTCATGAAGATACATTTACTTAAGCGTCCAGGGGCTATGTCTCATGAAAAACTTTGACATGTACTTTTTGGACACCAATGTGCCTCACTTTCAAGAGCATGGACCACAGCAGGATCAAAAACCCACATGGTAATTGCGTATGGGTATATCTGCCTCAGACAGTCAGCTATTCCCTTCAGCCAAGCTCTGAGCACTGCAGAGCATATAACCTCTGACACAGCATCGTGAAAACCCTGCTAACCAGCTTCTTCAACAGTTCTGCTTTCTGTCTCACCGATATAATGGGACATCATGGCATACTGCTTGCATTTGTCCATGAGGAGACCTCTCACATGTCACATGTCTGGGAAGCGTTTGGCCCCTCGTTATAATAGTCCCAGTCATCATGATAGTTAAGATATAATAGAAGCTGTGCCTGAAATCCTGCACAAATCCAGTATTTAGGTAAGACAGAGGTAGACACTTCCATGCTATGCAATTTCAGAATGCAAAATCTGTTCCTGAAGATAAAGACAACTATTATGTGAAATACCTAAGCAGTAGTCACCATTTTCTTTTTAAAAAGTTAGTTCTATATTCATAAATTCCAGAACATCCTTTATTTTTTGGACTTCTAACTATTCTCTCTACATAATAATCTGACAGAAGTGGTTCTTCTCCTTGAAATTCTTGTCATCTGAAGTATCTGATTTCTTCTAACAGTTCTGTAGATAGAATTTTCCCTATTCAAGTTTGCCTAAATACACACGAGGAAAGATAAATATAAAATTTAAATTTTGATTTTGTGTGGGCTTACTATGTCTCTCATTAAAGTCATTTCAACATTCATTTATTCATCTTCCCAGAATCCTTACAGGGTAGAAAAGTATTATAATCCTTTTTATAGATGAAAAACTTTGTTGCTGTCAAACAAGTTAGTCACTCACCCAAAAACTTTTACAGACCTATGAATAGAATCTGGACATCCTGCCTTACAGCCAGGGCTTTCACTTAAATATTATCTTCCCTTTCTTAGTGCGAAAAAAAAGAAGAAAAGTTTAGAAAGAAAATGTACAAATGCCTGGCAATATTTCCTCAGCTGTATTGCATATTGCTGAATAAGAAAGTAAACCAGAGGGTAAAGTAAAAAAACCCTCTTTCTATTGAGCTACAGGGGAGGTCAAGATGATCTCTCATTGTTTCTGTCTTCATTAGGAAGTATTGGGAACATGTCTGCAGAAATCACCAGATGGTGCTGAGGACCTTATGTCCATGCTGTATTTGTTTCAGGATGCTTTGCTTTGGACTGTCTCCAGTCTGGTCCCATGCACTGAGTGTCCTCAGCAGCTGGAGTGCTTTAGATATAATTTGGAAATACACCTTCTGGCTTGTTTTACCCAATGAAATCCAGTTTGTCTGCTGTGCATCCTCCATGCAATAAGAACCAAGCTCAGCAAATGGGGACAACCAGGATATTTGCTTTAGTGTGCTCCAGATTCAAGTAAAAACACCAAAGTGGACATATACTTTTTATTTGTTTTACCAGTTAGGCACTAAATCTAGTTTGCTTTGTAGTAACCCAACCTTGGAATTGGTAAAGATTTTGAGAATTCCCTCTCTCCTCTCCACTAGCCATGAGAATGACAGCTCTGGGATTTTGACCAGCAAACTGTGCACCTCTCTCCCCACTCTGCACTGGTATCTCTGAGCTTTACATGACCTGCATCCCAATTCCTCTTCTCCAGGAGCAAGAGAAGCAGCAACTTAGCCTTGAGCTGACTGTATCAGGAAGGAGCTGTATGGGCAGCTACCATTTTTTAAACATTCACATCTTGTCTCGTTAAGGAAGAAGATGATGGGATCAAGGAATAATCTCATAGTCCTAAAGTCTGTATTGTTTGATGTTAGAGACACTGAACAAAGAAAATTAGAAGAATTACCACAACAACAAAATATTGAAATGGATGATGCGTGTCAGGATGCCTGAAAGGGCACAGTGATGTGAAGGATTCCTGTTCAGAACGTCCTCTGCAGCAGCCTGCAGAGGTGAACCCACACACAGTGTGGTGATTGCTGCGGCCCACAGATCAATGCCATCACTGCTTTCTTCTACTTCACACCAAGCTGTTGCTGGAGGTCTTTCTGTGGTGCCCATTATGAAGAGCTGTGCCTTCATGGGACAATAAAAAACTTAATGGCACAACTAAACCATTGAAATCATGGCTCCAAAGGATTTTAACCAAGCAAGATTTTACCTTAAGACTCAAAACCCACAGCAATGTAATTTCTATCTTCTTCTTTCTCTATACATACAAAGTCAGAAGGAATAGAAATGTGTGTGGCAGGACTCTGCTATACCTGGTGCGTTCCACAGGTGGGCTTAAAAAGAATAACACCACACCTGGAATTTGTGTCCTTTTGAGTGGCATTCTCTCCACTATTCCTTTGCTATGTTCAAAAATAATAATGGATGCAACAGGGAAAAGAATGGAATTACAGGTTACTATTTGTAAATCATTTATGTATAATATATATACATATATAAAATAGCATTTTAAATAATTGTGGCACATGAAAAAAGCTTAAGGAATGAGATGCAACTGCCATGTGCTGTGTGGAACATTAATTATATAGAAATGGAAGAACATTTTTGTTCCCGTTGTCTGGAATATGAAATTGTGTGATATTACCCTGTAGCTGCCTCATTTACAGAGAAAATAATTATGCAGGATAATTTAATTCCACTTGAATGAATTCTGCTAGGAAAGAAACTTTGTTCTTCACTGTCTTCAAGTCCTGCAGAAGTTTACATACTAAAACTATGTGAAGCAAGTTCTGCTGAAAGCTATAAATCTACTCATATATTACATGTTAAATGTATACATTCTTCTAGTACTAGGATTTGTGGTGTTAATATGGAGTTCTGGGCTGACATAGAAAAAATATTTTGGCCAAAACAACTGTTGCAAAAAAACGGAATCAAATGAAACCAAATATTTAACTAATGTCTCCTATATTTTCCAAACTTGTTGGATTAAAAGAATTTGCTACCCCAACAAAGAAAAAAACCCACACCCCAAAACCAATGAAGCAAAAAACCAAAACACACTCCCCCCCAGATCACCATTTTTTTCTCTGGTGATTTGTAGGGTTTTGTTGGGAAAATTATGGAAAATTTTGTCATAATTTATGCAATACCCTGATTTTTAAAAGTTCAGGACAACTTTCTTTTGAAAATTATTTCAGTTTTATTTTAAATGTATTTATAAATAATTCTGTATTGCTCTGATTTTTCTAATCTTGCCATTACCTGAAAATAAATATTTAGAATACATATGTACATATAAATACATACAACTAGAAAATAACAGCTTTATTTTTAAATACCATAACACTGCAGATACTGAATACTGCAGTATTAAAAATAGTACCATAATACCTTACATAATATTAACAGAATAAATTTGATTTCTGGAAAACATTTATATGGGAAACAGTAACATTCTTATTTTATATATACCTTGTTATTTCTTTTCATATCATATTCATGTCTAGTTGTTCTATATTTCTTCTATGCCTTGGATATGAAAGGTACTTTCAAAACTTCTGGGAAAATAGATAGTGGAGAAATTTGCTGATTCTCATGACTATCTTATTAGTCTGATAGACACTGTGTGATGTGAAATGACTTTGGTTATGACATCTTATGTTGTCACAGACATTACAGAGAAAAGAGTGCAGGAATTCAGGGTTCAGGATGCCTCACAGGAAGCTACACAAAAAATAGCTTTTAATCACTAGAAACAAAATAAAAAAACCCAGACTGATTACATAAGTTATATTCAGAAAAAGGATATTTATTTGTTAGGAAGGAACAAATGAGAAGTTTATGAAGGAATTGTGAAACAGCAGAACACTGTTCTGAGTAGAATATGCATAGTAACAGCTGAGTTGCAGCTCCTTGCACACATTTAAAAGACAAAGAAAATACCTCTACTCCTTCAGTCCAATGATTAGGGAATTGAAGGAACTGTGGGTTTTAATCCTTCATGTGGAGAACAGTTTGGAGTCTGCCTGGCTACCTCCTAGGAATGCACATGGGCACAGAGTATGAAGCGAGTATAAGGAGCATGAGGTTTCCTCCAGCCATATTTCCCACTCCTGGTTCCAGTCAGACACTCATACACAGACTGCTATGACAAGGGGAGAAAGTGGGACATTTTTGGTTACCATGTAAAAGAGACTAAGACAGTGTCATACTTATTCAGTACTTTCCTTTCTCCTAGAACAGATAAGGGATAAACAATACATGAATTTTCTTCAGTAAAAGAAAAGAGATCTCCCAGATTTTATATTTTTTTCTCTTTGCATAGTTCAACAGTGCTGCTCCATCCCTGTTTAAGGCAGCTAAGAAACTATAAGCCAAGTGTGAATATATATATATATATATATATAAAAAATCCAACTCTTCTTGATAATCTTTCCTTTTGTTCATCTGGTATAAAATGACAGAAGGAACAGGATGCTCATCTTCTCTAGATCTAGGGTGGGGGCTGTTCATTCTGTCAGCTAATGGTAATGGGCTGCATTTTTTAATTTTGCACTGGGTAGTAAAATCTTTCTGAAGCCCTTTAGAAAAAATGAAGATACTGAAAGTGACATAATCCAGTAAAACAATGATCCAACCAAGCTGAAAAGGAAAGATAACAGCAAAGCATGAAGTATAACAAAATAAGTCAAGAACCTCAACGTTGGTCTTACAGTATTAGCTCGTCTATAGAGACTAAGTCAGGCACTAAGTCTGAGAAAGCCTGTGCTGCTAGTTTTTCCAGGGACTTGCCCAAAGTCTGTCCTACCTAGCTTCAGCTACAGAAATCTCTGCTCTTTGGGGGTAGGCTTAGGATGTGGTGAAAGAAAATGGACAATCACAATCATTATTTATATAGCTCTTTAAGTTTGTTCAGGACTGTACAGTATGCTGTTATGAGAGCCTCTGGCCAGGAAATCTTACAGTTAAACAGCATGAGCCTGAAACAATATGTTCAGTTATGCAAATAAACACAGAGTGGCTCAAAGGGCCAGATGGTGTGAATCAGCCAAGTCTTATACACTTAAGTGGTACTCAGGCAATTTAGAGCAGTTGAGAATCTGCCCCGAGATCCTTACAGATAGGAGGCATTACAGAACTTCTGCAATTGCAGCTGTTTTGTGAGAAAGGGATGAGAAGTCACTGGGAGAATGCTGTCCAGGCACACAGGGAAGAACAAAAGAAATGATTAAAAACAGAGGAAACAAACAGAGTTCACATAGTGGAGAGGAGGAATTCATGTAGTGTGATTAGGGACACAGAGTCACACTTACTAATTTTAGATGAGCTAATACATGACTGCTTTCTTGCCAAGTGGTAGTCTATTTCAGAATCTTTCAGAAGTTTACCATCCAAAAGAAAAAAAAATGATAAATTGTCATATTTTCTACAGTAGATTTTGTTTGGTTTTGTCTTCCTTAGAATGTATACAAACTTGTATCTTTAAATGTTTGACAGCTGACACACTGCAGGGAAAATTAATAATAAAAAGGGCAAGTGACTGGACCTTTTGTAAAAAAAGAAAACAACACATCTTCTTGGACATGTGGATGCTCTGGCTTTTTCTGTACAGAGACACTCCCTAATATCCACTGATGAGCATGCCAGCCAGAAAGAAGCCCATGAGTTCACATGTGCACGCCCCAGGTGGGGGTCCCTTGATGTCTCACCCCGTACTGTTGGTCAGCTTGTTGGAATGCTACTCCTGGTGTCTGGCAGGGAGGAAGCCCTGTCTGGCCTAGACAGGTTGAAATGGTGGTGGGGCAACTTCTGGCAGCACCAGGGTTAGACTACTGCTATTGCCGCTACAAGGGCTCTCTCCACTGTTAAAAATTTTTGGGTTTCCTTTATAGCTCCTTTTCAAGCTGACTTTTTTTGTTTCAAAAGTCTCTTGCTAATTCCCTGGTTGCTTTCTAATCTGGCTGATGGTTGTCTTGCTCTTCAGTGTAATCTGATTTGGGCAAATGCCCCCTCAGACCATTTTGGGTTTCATTTTCATTCACACACACTCACATTCCCATGTTAGCAGGCATCGTTATCCACATCATTTTTCCAAGAATGGGCTATGCAAGCATCCCCACAGACCCTGCCCAGGAAAATACCTTGGGATGGTTCATAGTCATCTGAACATGAGGTCCCAATGCAAAGCAGGAGCAAAAGGGCTCAGCTAAACTCTGAATTTATAGGCAGTTACTAAGGAACAATGGAGAAGCTATTTTGCTTTTGGATTAGTCCTGAAATCTGTGTTGGGCTCTATAGTGCATCCAATGGTGAAAAAAACTATTGGGTTTTCAGACCTTAACCGCAAGAATAGCAATTGCATTGAAATGCATGAGGTGAAGGGAGAGATATCTGGAGTCAGTCTGCTTAGAGAAGATTGATCTCAAAGTCTGAATATGTGTACAGAGAAAAATGAAAAACTAGGAAATAAAGACTTAATTTCAGCAGCAGGAAGTTGAAGTTAGACAAGCTCAGATTAGAGAAAAAGCAAGTGTTTAAGGTGAGGGTCTCACAATCCTTCCTCTTTAAACAGCTTTCTTCTGAATAACTAGCTTTGTCTTTTATAATCCACATTTAAGCATCAAAGTAAGACAATATCCTGAGAAATAAGCATTTTTTTTTAAAAAACAGAACACTGTATATAAATCTGAATTCCCCATTTTTTTCAAATCTTGATCATAAAACTTGGTAGTATATATCTACGTTTTGCATTGTACAAATATAGTTACATAGGAACTTAAGTCACAGAAATAAAATTATTATCTTGTGTAAGTGTATGCAAGTCCAGATGCTACAGTTACTTGAGCTGGATGGAAAACGGAAATAAAGTCTGCTCTGATAACATATTACAAAAAAACCCCACACCACCAAACCCAAAAAAACAAAACGAAAATCCAACCCACAAAAATATCTGTTAAACTTTAGTGACTCCTCCTTCTTATTAAATGTGAAAGCTGTTGTACTCAGCACCATGTCATCCACAGACCTTAGAAAAGGAATCATTGCTAATTAGGAATACAGCTGGTGAATATAAGTGTAATTATTTTAAGCCTCCTGCAAAAATCCTCTTAATTGAAAAAAAAATTAGAAGTTAGAAGGAGCTCAGAAGAAATTTAAAGAATTGATAAATAATTAACATATGGCCTGATTTGATTACAAAGAGATTAACACTAAAGAACTGGAGTGACTAGATGAATGTCACTAAATAAACATCAAATGGAGGAGGCACTAAATACCTGTAGGTAGCAAAAAAATAGTGGGAGGAAGACAAATGCTTGCTTTTTGTTCTGAAATCAGCTCACTGAAGAAGCTGGGTATAGGCATGGCTGCTATACAACCTACATACTTCAAGATCAAGAAAGATTATTCACATCTCTTTCTGAAAGGTAAAAATTTCAGAGCTGGGGAGGTGTTTTTTTTTTTCATTTTAAGTAGTATTTTGATGAGTTTTCCACTTGTTTTTCTCAGTCAACTCACAAATTTATCTTCATAAATTATTTTTATATGTGAACAATTGACTTCTTTCTAACAGGTGAATGAAGTGAATAGGGAATGCTGAGGTTCCTTAAGTAAAGAGCTATTATGGGAAGCAGACTGTAAAAGGAAGTAGCCACCTTTTTACTCTGCGGATTAAAGGATGTGATACCACTGAATGCAGCCACGGGAATTACACTTGTTCAAATCAATAAATGTATGCTTTCCCACAACCCTTCACTCTTTGGACTTTCAAATTCTTATTTTCACAACACGGGATTTTAATCTTCTACTCTACCATTCCACATCAGGAAGACAAACAGTGAAATATCTGCGATAATAAAATCAGTGATTTCCCAGCCCACTTTGTATTAGTGTTAAAAAAAAATCTATCTTTGTTCCTAGCATGAGGAGCAGGGAAGTAGATTAAAAATAATTTAAACAAAACAAACAAACCAACCAACCAAACTTGAAGTTTAAAAAGTAGAGTTAAAAACAGCACTGTAATTTAATAATAGTTGTACTCACTTTTTAGTCAGTAATTAGGTCTCAATAAAGGGCAATGATAGATTCTTAGTACTTATAGAACAGCAACAGCTTGGGTATAGAGTAGAAGGAAGAGGCGTAAGAAGGCATTGCGACTGCACAGAAGCATGAGTCCTCTGTGCCAGCCACACTAGTAGTCAGCACAGCTCAGAAGTCATAAGAACCTACAGGAGAGCCTCTACAGGAACCTATCTACAACTCTATCTTCTAATGAACATGTCATCTTCAGCTCATGAGAAGTCCTCTCCCATACAGGGATTACTCTAACAGAATTTTCAGTCTGTGCAAGAAGAAGTAGGAATCTGTCACAAAATCATGTGGAGCCTGGGAACAGTAACAAACACTATCAGCTCTAAAGTAATACCAGTAAGACTCACTTTTTGTGTGCAAACCCAGACCTTGTTTCAGAACATCACTGTGTATTTTTTCTGTTCTTTTTTTCTAGGAGAAATTCCTTTCTGGTTTTTGGGCACAAGCATAAATTTGTTCACAAGTGGACATAAAAATAAACCAGGGATCAGTTTTGAAAATTTGTTCTGAAATAAGGATAAAAACTGGGAAGGGGGATAGGGTGAAGGTGTAGAAGAGGTACGTTTGGCCATGTGAGGAGAGGTAAAGACCAGAGGTGGTCTGCTCACTCTCCAAACTTGACAGCTGAAGTCTCTCCCTCTGCCTCTCTATGTCTCTTTCTCTGTCCGTCTGTCTCTCTCTCTGCAGTGAATGGTGTCTAACAGAGTACCCAAGCTAAGACAGTCTGCTGCCAATAAGTCCCTGACAGATCATATTAGTGTAGACAAAGTGCCACGTGAGTGGCTGCTTAATTAGCCAGGCAAAAAAAATAGATTCACAGCCACATGCCTGGAAAAGCAATGCTTGCTTACTTTGACAAAAATACCGCAGCAAGGTAAACACCAGGAAGAGAAAACTAACATGCCTCAAGAACAATATTGGCACAACAAATACCAATAAGCAGATTTGGAAAGAAGACTGAAGCTAAAGATGAGACAAGTTTTCCAATAACCTTCAAACAGAGAAGTATCCCTGCTCCAGAGGGTCTACTCTTCTCAAGGTGAAGCTTGTTATATTGATGTGTGGGATTATGTGAAGCTTGTGACAAAGGCAAACCAGACAAGATGCTGGACTAGAAGACCCTGTGAGTCCTACACAGAACTCTTTTAGTGAAGGACTTTGACACTGAATATAAAGGAGGACTTGCTAGCATTAATTTTCATTAGACTGTATAGTAGTACCAAATTTAAGCTGGGGAAATGTATTTACTTATTAGATTAAAAATACAGCTGGATAAAGCAGCTCTGGGAGTTATCTGTTGGAAACTGTTTTTCAGGACAGATATCTGGTCAGATAAAATTTCTTCAGCTGGGAAAAACTGCTGCTTTTGAATTTCATATGAATGTCTATTTCTAACGTGTGGTTTTTTCTGTCTTGCCTGTCCTTTGTGTCTTGATTACAACACAGTTCGCTGGAACTTGCCAAAATGAACTGTTAATCAGTTTCTCTCTCTCTTTTTCATCATACTTCCCTTCAGGTCAAAGATTAAACTTACTGAAATCTTATTGAGGCATTAGTTGTTGGAAGAGAAGAATTGGATTTTCTCTGGAGCAAGGACCTTAAAATCTGACACAAATATGAGTCAGTATGATTGTAAAAATGTAAACTGTATGCCATTTGATTCTAATTGTTCTTGATTGAAAATGGATGTAAAAAGATTAGATTTAATATAGCATTTTGGTGACAGTTACACAAATTATGCGTAAGTAGGGCTGTGAGATTCTGTTATGAAAAAGAAGGGGTAACATCAGAGAAGACTGATACAGCTTTAGGTGCTGCCTGTTAAAAAGAAAATAATAATGTGTTAAACGGGATTTATGAAAATCAGATTATAAGGCTTTCAATTTAGGCAGCTTTCCAGAGGTGTAAAGAATAATGGCCCTCTTTATGTCAAAGTAATCAGCTTTTGCACTTATGCAAAGCCCATTTATGGACTCTTGTAGGAAATGTTCCATTTTGCTGCCCAGCTCAGTTAATAACTTTAAAGTTAAAGGAATAGATTAGTGGAAAATAAACATTCTAATGTTTACTAGCTTGCTTGAGCTTTGGTAAAGATGCAAACTGTCCATCAATAGGAAATAAAATACATTGTCATAGCATTAAAACTTCTTTTAAAAATCTCTGAAATAATAAAACAATGTAAAGATTTGTGAGGTCCTGATGAAACTTAGGTATTATTTCAAAGAGATAACTAAGAATTTAAGAATGTAATCTTTCGTAGTCAAGAGTTAGATATAATAAGCAGCAAGCAACTCTGCAGATTAGTGCTGCAATGCCTCTGAGCAGAATCCTGATCCCTGAATTAAGTGTCCAGGACCCTTTACATAAAGAGAATCAGGAGAGGTAGATTCTTGAAAATGGCAGTCCACAAATTTCACACGGTGAGAGGGAAGCCACCCAGAGTAAAGCACTGGGAAATGTTAACTGTGGCTGAAATCTTGCCTTTCTTGACTGAGTCAGAACCAAAGCAAAATGGTAATTCCTGATGGGGATACTAAGCTTTGCTTTTCCAGGTCAGATTTTCATTCTTTACTCTTCAGGGTCACTGCCTTAGCCAGAAATGGGGGTAAAAGACAATAGTTTGAAATCTGGAATTAATTTTTTCTTATCTCCTTTCAGCTATTTGAAAGTTAGCATACAGTCCAAGGCAGCTGTTTAGGATCCCTCTAAACACAGGGCAGAGAATAGCATTCTCCTTCCACCCAGCTTAGACATCATCTTGGAGATACTAAAAATTCTGCTGGACAAGGCCTACAGAAACTAGACCTAACTTCAATGCTAATCCTGCTTTGAGCTGGGGGTCCAACTAGATGTCTTCTGCAGGTCCTTTTTGACCTAAATTATTCTGTGATTCTATGACTCTGGGATAGGATAGCCCACAGAGTATCCCCAGGATAGGGCACTGGATAGAAGCTCTGGAATGGCATATTTCTGTTGAACTCAAAGTGAGCCAAGATAATGTCTTAGGCCAATCATTTACATGGCAAAACCAATGAATTCAGAGGTAGTCAAAGGCTTCTCAGAAGATTATGCAGAGCTAAATATTGCTATCTGACAAAAGGCGGTGTCCATACCCAGGAAGCAGAAGAGAATGAAGTAAACATCTTAATGAAGAGAGTCTGCAGATCCAGGGGTAGAAGAGTGAAGACAGTGACTTCTGCTCCTGAAAGGGGCTCCTCTCTCCTCTCCCACAGCTGCTGCCATAGCACGTGTCTGACTGCTCCCTCAGCTGCAGTGACAGTCAGCTTGGTTTTCCAGGACCCAAAACCAGAAAAAATATCTATGGTTGTTTGCCACCATGCATAGTTTACTATAGCCATAACTGCCTTCTTTGTCACTCAGGGCTGGCTATATGTAAGTCCACCCTTAAAATCAAATTAAGATCTTTTTTCTTTTATTGGAGCTGGGTCAAGATAAAGGAAGTATATAAATTCACTCACCAAAACGCAGAGGGAAGGGATGCGTACAAGCCCAGAATCTGAGTTGTCCTGTGGAGGGAGTTAAATCCAGGAAAGGACAGAGGTACATGCTGGTCCTACTCTGTCCTAATACAAAGGGCAGCTCAATTCAGTCTGAGCTCTGTAAGAATGATACAAAGTGAGACTTTTTCTCCAGAGCAGGTTGTGATGATGCCTTCCCTCTGGGCAATCTGGGCTTGCTCTGAGACCCCTATGTGAGAATAACTTCTGCAAGGACTGCGACACTGTTTTCTAAGTCTCAGCCCAATTCCTTTGGCTGCAGCCTAAATCCTAAACTCTGTCACCCTGGGCTGCCAGAACGTGGGACCGAATCCAGTTTTTTAGTTCAAATGGAAAATCCTTCAGTACTGAGAGCAAGCAATGGGATGTCTGCCGTGACCACAAGCTCTACTGGCAGAGCCTGCGTTGAGTGTGCATGCTGTGCACTGCTCTGTCTGTATGACTCACGTGTGGATGCAAATACAGATGCCTACTCAGCATTTACAAAATCCCAAATATACACCTACAGCATAAAATACAGCGCTATCTTAAGTGCAATCTCTAGCCCCTCAAATTGTCGTTTCAAAGGGGACTGTGATGACTGCCTCCTGAAGTCCTAAAATAGGCCTGGTCAAGTCACAAAAGGGTTCTGTGGTTACAGTCCCTTCCACGGCTGGTCCAAAACCCAGCCTGTGAGTGTTGAGGGGAATGTAAGGTATAATTATTCCAGAAAGACAATAACAACGATGACATAAAAGCTTTAAATACTCATGGTGCCTTTCTTTCTTATATGTCTGCAGCTGTCACCTACTCTTTCAAGATGAACACAACGCTGAAGTGGAGTTCTTAGTGGTTTAGTAAAAATGGAGATTTTGGTGAAGTCTGGGTCACGGGCACTCTATTAATAAGTTAGGCTTTGAACTAGCACTGTGCGTCATTTTTTTTTATCATTCTAATGACACTTTTAACATTTTGTTCTTCTTTACAATAGCTTGATGACAGTTTCCTGAGTGTTTCTAAAAGACCCTAAGCTAATTAGGGTCCAAAAAAATTACATTCAAAGGATTTTTAGCTTTAACTAGCTTTTGTAGATTCTCCCTCATTACTCCCTCCAGATTTGTAATGATTCATGACATTAACTTTGATTCCCTTGGGTTTATTTCTTCTTATACATTCTAATATTTGCTTAGCTTGTACAAATAGCTCTGATATTTGCTTTGAAAATTCCTCATCCTAAATGAAAATGGCCTGCTGATTCTTTATTTCACATTAAAATCTTTTAAAGGAATTATCACCCAGGCTAGGAAAAGCCACACAGTTAACATAAGAGTAACACCAACCCTTACCAGACATTAGAGAAACTAGTGTATGTTTTGAGTTTTTATTTATTCGTCATTTAGGTGTCTTTTCAGTGCTTTCTCCTTTTAGGAAAGAGCCACAGGCAGACATACAATGGAAATGATTCTGTCACAGAATTTTCTGAGCAGATTAAACCAGCAAACACTGAAACACAGGAGAAAATCTGTTCCTGTAAGACATCCAGGAGAATCTGCTTTTAACAAAGTTATTTTTTTATGTTTATTTTTATCTTTTAAAAATACATACAATCAGGCTATTAGGTATTTCTTCGAATCTCTTGGGCTTTTAAAGTTTAGCATCTATATATGATAACTTCACTTATTTATTTATCCTTTTCAGGATGCAAAAGTACACATTTCTTGCAGGCTCTAAGTGCTCAGAAATATGTTTCAGCTGTGTATTTGTATGCAGTATATATATATGTATATAAGCTGCAGCAAAAGCAATAATTCAGAAGACAAATTTTAAAGTTGTATAAAAAAGAGGACCAAGATTATGGGAACATAATCACTTCAAATATACTGCTTGTTTTGATTTTTTTTTTCTTTCTGTGATCAATTTAAATTTTATCTGGATCTATAGTCTGATCTGGCTTACCTGCCAGGGCCCTGAGGGCACAACCAGCCCTGACTGACGCTGGCCAGCATCCCCAGGCACTCCAGCCCCTGGGAGCCCACAGCCCCCGTGGTCCCCACACATTACCCTTCAACCAAGAGACATCACATTGACACGAGGGAGAAATGTACCAGTTACAAAGATCATGCAACCAGTGCCTTACTGTTAACATTTTTTTTATCATTTACACTTATTTATGATCCTTCTGCTTGACTGCTTTCCATCATTTTATATTATCACCAAAACTGACCCTTATAAATGACAAGTAGATAGAAGGGAGAAGTATAATGTCATAAAAGAAGATATTACCTGATGCTGAAAATGTAAGTTTTTATTAACTGGTGACCAGAAAAATAAATATGTGGCTTTGTTTCTTTATTTTATATGATGAGTTGATCAAAGTGTTCTCTATGGTTCTGCAGACAGGGAAGGAGGGGAGCAAAAATAGACACCAGGAAGAGATTTATGTGAGGCAATTATTTCTAAAATAGCTGCGGCTGAAATGGAAAAACAAGAAGACAGGCTGGTTTTACAGTAAAGAAAATGAAGACAACCCCAAAATGAAACAGGGGTCTTTGGTGTCTGCCCAAAGCTTTGTCTTTTCATCTTGGGCTAAGCTGCTGCTTTCCCTCCTAAAATAATATTTCTGCTCTTGGGCTTTGTTTTAAAGGTATCTGACTGCATTGTTTTGTCCAAACCCTCATTGAGCAGCCTTTGTTGATCATTCAGAAGGCTGTTGTTTGGCTCTCTCTCCCACTGCACACATGAATTTTTAAGCTTTTTGAGTCTCAGTGAAGTCCAATCACTGAGCCTGTCTTTGGCTTTTAAATATAGTGTCTTGAAGGTCCTCCGTCTAACATCAGTCTTAGGGACTAGGAATTTCTAATCTGACTGCCAAGGTCCTAGGACTAATGCTTCTTTTCCAGACATATATCCTGAGGACACTCATTTTCCAGAAGTCCAGGCATGTGATTACTATGATTTACAACACACTTCTCCAAGGATACAGAGTAATTGAAGCTCATCAAATCCAAGTGTCTCAACAATTTCTACTACTGCTTTCACAATTACAGCCAGGACAAAAATACAGAGCAGGAAAACTACACCCCCTCTTCTTCTTTATTTTCCTCACTATATGTCTTTTGTGGTGCTTTGTCAAGAGGTCTTCTGAGACATACAAGATCACCCTCCTTATCTGTGTCTCACTCTTCCCTTATTCCCCCTTCTCGTCATCAGTGACCTTCTAGTCTCTCTGAAGTGACTAGTGAAACCTCCTTCATTTCATGTCAGTTCTTCAGATGCGTCTTTCATCAGTCTCAACAGCTGATCAAAATGTATAATTGCTTAATCTTGATTGGCTCCTTCTTTACCACATTGACTGTATAGCCTCGCAGACCTATTCATAGAATCGTAGAATCATCATAGAATCATAGAATCATAGAATCATAGAATGCTTTGGGTTGGAAGGGACCTTTAGAGGTCATCCAGCCCAACCCCCCTGCAGTGAGCAGGGACAGCTTTAACTCCATCAGGTTGCTCAGAGCCCCGTCCAACCTCACCTTGAATGTTGCCAGGGATGGGGCCTCCACTACCTCTCTGGGCAACCTGTTCCAGTGCTTGACCACCCTCATTGTAAAAAATTTCTTTCTAATGTCTAGTCTAAATCTATTCTTCTTTAGTTTAAATCCATTATTCCTTGTCCTGTCACAACAGGCCTTATTAAAAAGATTCTCCCCATCCTTCCTGTAGGTCCCCTTTAAGTATTGGAAGGTCGCAGTAAGGTCTCCTCACAGCCTTCTCTTCTCTAGGCTGAACAATCCCAACTCTCTCAGCCTGGCCTCATAGGAGAGGTGCTCCAGCCCTCGGATCATTTTGGTGGTCCTCTTCTGGACCCGCTCCAGCAGTCCATGTCCTTCTTGTGCTGAGGGCCCCAGAGCTGGACGCAGCGCTCCAGGTGAGGTCTCACCAGAGAAGAGCAGAGGGGCAGAATCACCTCCCTCGACCTGCTGGCCACGCTGCTTTTGATGCAGCCCAGGATTCGGTTGGCTTTCTGGGCTGCAAGCGCGCATTGCCGCCTCATGTCCAGCTTTTCACCCACCAGTACCCCCAAGTCCTTCTCTGCAGGGCTGCTCTCAATCTCTTCATCCCCCAACCTGTACTGATACCGGGGGTTGCCCCATCCCAGGTGCAGGACCTTGCACTTGGCCTTGTTGAACCTCATGAGGTTCCCACAGGCCCACCTCTCCAGCTTGTCCAGGTCCCTTTGGATGACATCTCATCCTCCTGGTGTGTCAACGGCACCACTCAGCTTGGTGTCATCTGCAAACTTGCTGAGGGTGAAATTCAAAAATGCATGAATCTCAGCAGTTCACCCATCTGATTCTGATTTATCCATATGAAATAAACTTGCTAGCCTATTATTTATCTGTACCCCACTCCCAAGTGGAGTATCCTGGGAAAAGTTAAACCTTTGAGGACAGATAACAAACAGAGCAAGGTCGGGAAGAGAAATTTCAAGGTTATACTGAAAGGTTAATTCAGTATACTGTATCACACTATATTGCATTAGAAAAATACAAACCCCCCTCTTTCTCTCCATGCATTGTGAAAGTGAGCAGAAAAAACCCTCTACAGTGGTCAAGATTACTGCTGGTAGATGATGATTAATGAAACGGTGAGTTGAAGCTTATCACAATGATGAATATTTAATACGACATCAGGAAAGTTAACAAACATGAGAAGAAGGACCTTGGAAGGGACCAGGAGAGATGCATTCTAATTCAGGCTGCTATCACACTTGAATTAACAACTGATCTAACTGAAATGCTCCAGTGCTGTCACGTTGTAGCCCAAGTCTCTTAAGGGATCTGTTACCTACACAGTGATCGTCAGCCAAGGAAAGTTCATTTCTCCCTACTGAACAAACGATTGATTTTCCAGGTTTTTTTTTGATACAGGGTAATATCCTGGCTCCACTGAAGGAAAGAGTTTTTCTATTATCTTTCCTGTGAATAGGATTTCTCACTGAAATTTCAGAAATATAGTGGGACAAGAACTCTTATTTTGGAATATGGGGAAAGGAACATTATATAGGGCACCCAGTAGGTCTAAGATGGCTCCCAGCTTGCAAGAGGGGTAAAAAGTGTTCCTCCCTCTTTGACATGTAAGCAAGAGTAGGAACATAGGGTGTTTTCCAGCCTTAGTAGTTGCTAGGAAGGAGAATTGGGGCACCCAGTTCCCTAAGGGAGGCAGTGAGCCCTCTCTCTGAGTCATCTAAGGATGTGTACAAGATAGTATGGACATATGTTGTGATCACAAAGTGGGTGAATTCCTGTTTATGATGAGCTGCTACAAGAGAAAGAGGAAAGGTGGGCAAGAGAAGGAGGTTGCTTACATGTAGGTTTTGGGATAGCTTGTCAAAATAAAGCCCCAGCAGTGCTTCTTTGAAGAATCGCTTTGAGGGGAGCTGCATAGGATTATGATCTTTACAGTACTCTAGATCTGAATAGTAATTTACTGAGAAATATGAGATATTAGGTATATTGTTTCACAGTTCTTGTAATCTCAACAAAAATAAATATAGAAAGGCAAGAGGAATGAATTTACTATCAATTCTCCAGCATTACACTTTGCCCAGTTGTCAACAGCATATGTTTTACAGAGCTCCTGGACAAAAGCACTGAAGCTGAAAAAAAAAAAATCTGTATGAGAATGACATACTAGAATGAGATTCAGCATATTTTCACTTGTGACCTAAAATGCAATTGCATGTTAGTCCTAGTGCAGTTTTTAGTCCACTTTTAATTAACTGATTTTTGGCAGTGCTCTATTTCATGTCCTCCCAACATCCTGCTTCCCTAAGTAAAGCCCTAGCTAATAATCACAATGACAATTTTCTAAATTTAACTCGTTTTTTCAAGTAATTACTATAGCAGAGGGGATTGGAGATGGATTTTTAGGACAAATATAGAGGGAAAGAGAAAGGAATGTCTAAACTTTCTGGAGGATAAAAGCTCCTTCAAGCTTGAGCAGGAGACAGTGATTAAAAGAACTGTCACAGTAGTGGGCAGAGTCAAGAGGTTTAGGAAAGTGGGTGTAGCTGATACAGCACAGATCCTTAAAAAGAAGGCAAGATGAAGATTTATCCAGCAGCAGCCTAGTACAAAGCTGCAAAGGAGAATTTTGGCAAGGACTACAGTAAACCAGAACCTATTTGCAGAATTTCTCCATTTCAGATTTTAATAGCAAAATTTGCATGTACTGCATACATACACAGAAGAAAAGCTCATCCTCTTTGAAATTAAAATTGGCCACTTTTTTGCATGAAAAGTAGCAGATCTTTGGGTGAGTTTTCAGATGAGCTCCTGAAGTTTCTGCTTGGTATTTTTTTTATCATTAGTGTCTGAAACAATACATTGAAAGAAGGGAGAGAAAAAAGGGAACATTTTAATTTCATCAGCTGCTTTCATTCACCTTTTGTCATCATATTTCACAATTATGTAGGACTGTAACTGAGCTATTCCAGCCGTAAAAGCAATGTTACAAATATCTGAGATGACAGGCACCCAGAAAAGGTCTTGTTCCTTTAGGGAACAATAGAGATTAAGTGTGACTTTAATTGAGGTTAATTGGAGTTGGTGGCGCTCAGAATTTTGAAATCCTAAACAAGAACACAGAAGTCTAACAACTGGCATTTAATTTTTCTAACTTCTGCTCTTAGCTGTACAGTCTTCTCTTATGCCTTTTTATAGGAAATTTTGTGACAACAATGTCTTACTATGTCTTTGGCATAAGCTTGCTAGTGTATAGTATAGCATCTATTTCAGGCACAGCTACACACGAAAGAATAGCAGACAGTGCAAATTTATTAATATATTTGTTTTGCAGAAAAATGTAGTTTGATACAGAAAAGAGGTGGAAATTAACAACCCTATAAATTGTAGTTTATGATGGAAGCTAATGTCTGGCAACTAAATATTTTTTTTTTCCTTCCCTGTCAAGCAGTGACTCAGGAAAGGCATGCTCCTCAGAATTTTTCTGGTTGGCTTTGATGCTCATACTTTTAGCTCTCCAGCCTTGTAAAGCATCATCAAAGGTGGCAGGAGGAATTGTCTCCCATTGAATTTTCATAAAACAGTAGCCACTGGTGTGGTACAGCATATAATTCCAGGTTGTCCTGTATTTATTAAAAGTTAAAGATTCCATTATAACTCTTACCTGAAATGCCTAAGGAGGAATGTAAGAATGTGGGTGATATAGGATAATGACAGTCAAAAAGCTAATTCCTCTATTATATGAAAATAGCTTCCAATAAAATGAAGAGCCTCTCACAGGTGACTAGGTAAGGACACTCAGAGGAAACGTTGTGTTGTTGTAACAAAACTTGAATTGAAAACCAAAAAGGAACCAGAGATTGTATTTCTTCAGTAGAATTTGTTTGGAGTATTGACCTGAAGAACTGCAGTGATAGCATACCATTGAATTCCAGAAAAAAACACAGCCAATATTTAAAGAACATCTGTATCTTGCAGCAGAACATCAATATTCTAGAAACTGATGCTCCGGAAGTTGAGTTTAGGAGAGTTTCTCATTAGAAAAGCAAATAGTTCAACAAGCCCACAAATGTGTTCTAACGTTCAGTGGATTTTTTACAAATTGGCTTATTTTTTATAATTAATCCAGCCAAGACTGCAGCTATGGTTTCAGCCGAATCACCCCTAACTAGGCATCAGAAAATGTACATGAAGGAAATAGTGCAATTATCTTCCCTATAAGAAAAAATGTGGTTGTATTTTGGATCTCTAAACTTTAAACACAATTACCTTACACAGAAACCATATGCTGCCCAGGTATCCTTATATCTATTTCCTTAAAGAGAACGAAGCCCTTCAAAATTTGTAATAAGCTAGTGCTGCCACCTATAGCAAAGGAGACTTTGCCTTTTAGCCTATGTCTAGTGCACGGTGCAAACTGGGTTATATGAGGAAGAAAAGAATATATAGACTTACAAAGGGGAAGTAGAAAGTGGATGATGGTTCAGTGAAAATTGTAAATGAAATCTATGTGCAACAAGAAAAGTTATTTTTATAGGTTACTCTTCACCAATTCATTTCCTAGCTGTGTCACAAAAGTAATAGTTGGCAAAGTCATATATATAAATCACATTCCTCAAAACAGTCTTTTTAACCCTGTGAATCCCAATCTGATCATGTTGATAATGTCAAAAAGATCCTTAAAATTGAGCTAGAACTTACTTTTTTAACTACATATTTCAAATGTATTCTTGTAAGTTATCTGAATCTGAGTTCAGAAAACTAATGTTTTCCAAGTTTAACGTGTCCTTATTTACAAAAAAGTGACTTCTGTCATGGCCAGTTCCTCAAATTGACAGGCACCAGGCAGCTGGGAGATTTAAGGTGTTTATTTGGAAAACTGACCTTGCTTCTACACTCATTCTGTAGTGTCAACAATCCCTGGATATCCTAAGTTTCTGAGCTGCAGGACAGTCCTGTTAATGATCGTTTGTACAACAAGCTGACAGGTAGCCAGTCATTAAAAGCAATTGCCAGCTAGTAAAACACAATGACATATTGAGTTATCCCATGCTTCTGGGAGCTTCAGAGATTTTAGTGATTCTTTAAAAGATATGTTAACATAGACAGTCCTTATTTCCTCAGTGCTGGCAGGGATATATACACTAGTAGGTCTAAATTACACATTGGGAAAGCCAAACCCCTGACAGAATTTTTTTTTTTTTTTTTTTTTTTTCCAAATCTGTAGGCAAAATGCATTAGTAACATTATGGGATAGAAGCTTTCTTGGCATAAGCCTAAATAGCATCCTAAGCAATGAGACATGGCATAGTTTCTCACCTGGTTTTGTAGCTTATCACATGATGCCACAATTTATTGGTTGGACATTTCCTCCAGATATGTGTCTTCTCTTCACACAAAGAAACAGAAAGAAGGATGAAAGCTCCTATAATGCTACAGTAGTCGTAGCCAATACCAGTGAGAAGATTGAGAAATAGCACATACTACTGAAGAATTATAATAGGGAACAGAGACTGGAGTTGAAAGGAAGCAGTCTCCAAAGTAGTAAGAGTATATACGTGTGCTTTACAGGCAAGATGCAAATGGCTTGTCTTGAGTCACATGACATTGTTCTAAAGCCCACAATACTTTTTATAAAGCTTTAGCTGAATTCAATAATTTTGGGGTTTTGTAGCAAATAAGAGAAAAATATCCAGAAAATATACATTATTTTATTAATTATATTATTAATGAGTGCTCACTAATTATTATATATTTATTTTGTAGGGTAAATATTTGTTCATACAGTTGGAATGGATCACTATAGTTTTTATATAATTATGTATCAAAAATTAGAAATGTTCCCTGTTCCAATGCTCGTGCTTATTTTAAAAATCAGAACTCTTGCAGTCAAAGAGAATAATGATTGTTATGAACAGTAGTAATAGTAATAGTACTAGCATTTTATGTATACTAATTTTTCTTTATATTTACATGAAGAGAAAGATAAACATAGGAACAGATTGCTTAGGCCAATCTTGAAATCTCTACCATTTCAAGTCTTTAAAAACAAATTAGACAAACATCTGTTGACCATGATGCTATCTTGAAGAAAGGAATAGACTCAGTAACATTTCTAGGTTTTCTGTAGCCTTAGGTTATGATTTCACAAAATTACCTGCAGCAATATTACTTTGATGCCTTCCTGCCCTATCTGCCTCTGCTCTTCATTTCTCCTTCCCATTCCTTAGCCCCTGCTTAGCCTGCACAACAGTTTCTATAACTATACTCTGAACACACAGAAACTTGAAACAAAACAAATCTTTAAAAAATGCATTTTTTAAAAGCAGATGCACTTTAAACTGCTACTGTTATTGAATACTTTGCCTTCCAAAATCACAGCCTTAGTTTCTGTGACACTGTGATTTTCTATAATAATTTCATAGGAGTACAGGAATTCTGAATTTCTACAACACATTCTGAGCCATCACGTTGTCCTAGCATAGGTTCACATAGAGCTATTTATTCTGTAAACAGAATGGTTAGTAACAACAAAATCCAGCCTATATGCAGCCCATAAAACAGAAAATATAGCTTGTGAACCATTTGTACAAAGAACATTTATTGTATAGTTCTTCTTGCAAACTGAAAAGATAAGCAAAATGAGACAGTAGGTCTTGTTCAACAAGGCCTTTCAGCAGATGTTTAATTTAAATCATATAAGCAATTCCAAAATCAAAGCACCTGCTTGTACACATAAGGATTTTGTTGAATCTCCTGCAGTAGTGGGAATGAAGTAAGTGAAGGATGCCATAGCAACAGTAACTCAGAAAGCTCTTTCTGAGGAAGGGAGAATTCACAGCACTTTTCCATATTTAATGCAGGTCTCTATGTTTATTTTGCAAATGCAATTTGCAAGAAATTGACTAAGTCTTTTAATTAGGGTATTCATACATAGCGTTCCTCAACAGTCCTGAATTCTTAGTGTGGAAGCAGCAGGTCATAATCATTCCATTGACTTCATGCATTAGTTATGAAGCAAGAGAATAAAGAACTTGTTTTTTTCTAAATAAGCAAGGTACATCAGCTGACCAGTAACTGCCATATTAACAGATTTTTAAGCCTCAAGCTTGTCATCAGTTATAAGCAGTAATAGCACATAATGTTCTTTGGAAATTTGCAAAATCTGGGATGGCAAGATGCTCAGTGTATCTCTTAACAGTGGCTAAAAGAGCACCGTGCCTGTATATCATTACTATAATTTTGTGTATGTTTGTGTGGGAATAGAAAGATACTTAACTTGTACATGTGTTCACTACAACATTCTTATTACTCTTGAAGTCAGTAACAGATACTTTTACTTTGCTGTCCTTTGGTAAAAGCACACAAAAATAAAAAGGTTATCCTTGATATGTATTGCTGGTGATCCATTACACCTAAATCACCTAAATAGTTATCTTACTCCCTCTATAATAAGTGGAAAGGGATGGGAAACTTCAGTCCACCCATCTATAAGCATCTCAGATGGCATGACATCATGTTTCGGTTCCTGTACACTGCCAAAGACAACTAGATGAACACTTACAAATAGATGCCTAAATTTTAGGCCTAGGCAAAACATGCAGACATCATATTTGGATGTTGTTTTGGTCATTGTTTAGCCTCCACAATGGTATTGTCATACCTGTACAGAGAAATCCTTTGACCTCACAGTGACTTTTGTGCACAAATGAAAGTTCACTAATAAGTCTAAGGTTTATAAAGGTTACCTTTTTCTTTGTGGCATTTTCTTACATACTTAGGAAACAGTATTTTTTGGTGGTATTTATTTCATACATATTCAGGTAGATTTGTGCTCAGATGGGCTATCAGATAGACAAATCTGATCAAAATTAACACGAATGCATTAATAAATAAGCAATAAGGACAACTAACAAAGAAAGTAACAATGCACCTGTGTGAGATGAGATGCTATTTATCTGTGAACATCTGAATGGATTGAAGGCATGAATAACAGCACTACCATTTTTCAATACGTTAATGGGAGAAAGCTGTCACAATGTCTTTATTTTTGTTGCGTTTTTCACTTCAGCCAATGTGTTATTTTCAAGATCTTTATATTTTCTCTTGCAGCAGTTGCCCACACAATTAAATAAGAAATACAGGTGAAAAGGTGTTAATTTACTAACAATGAGATGTGAAGTTCAAATCAGAATTACATTCTGGTGAAATTAACACTGAAATAGTAGACAATATGATAAAATGAACTTAATGGCATTATATTGCAGGGAAAAGGGGGAAAAAAAAAAAAAGAAAAGCTACACTTAGACTTAGCTGAATTAAACCGAGACCTGCAGAGATTTGTGCACCTGCTTCCTTTCTGACATGTGGGAGTCCTTTGACTATCCATGTGAGTTGAGTAAGCATGAGTCGCTATTCATTGCTTCAGAGCCTTAAAGAGTGCCTTTGTTCAATATTTACAAGTGCTGTTGGCTCCTCAGGGGGACTGGCGCTACTTAAGTCTTCAAAATATGTCTCAAATGTTGCATAGAGCTAGGCAGGATTTTACTAGAGAAGAGCTGGAATTTAGCTTTTTTTCCTGCATTAGTATCAGACAGAATGATTTACCCCACATTTCATAAAACAGTCATTGCCATGCCATTTCCATTTCCACTAGGGCTGAGTTTTCATCTAAAGCCCCCTCCACTATCTCCTTGTAAAGAAGCTAATTTCACTACAGTTTTGAAACTGCACTAGATACATCTTGTTAAAATGAAATAAAAACTCCAAAATAGTAAAAATTAACACTAATTTGACAAGTTTTCTTTGGTTGCTTTTTTTATTATTATTATTTATTTAAGAACTATACCAGTGGTCACCATTTCTCCTTTCATGAAGTAGCAAGATGTGGGATGTCTGTCTCTCCTAGGCTCCTTTATCCTTGCCAAACAAGGTTTGACAGTGCTTATATGACAGTGTAACATGGAATGCCGTCAAATAGTCTGCATTCTCAGACTGGAGACAAGAATTGTGGTTAATCTGTGTCAGGGATTAAGTTTACAAACACAGGTAGGTCCGTTAATCACACTACTAGTTACCGTGTCCCTGTCTGACCTTAGTGACCATATTGCTCCCTTAATAGACAAACAGAAGAATATACAAGGCAAAGTTGTCCCAAATCACAGGAGTCAAACACAGTGGTGTTCTGATCACAATATGAAAATAACACTTTTTGGCACGTGTCTCCCCAAATGTATCTTCCTGAAACTTTACATATGCAGATGTTCTCCCCCAAAAGTCACTCTGTCAAGTAACACCTGAGACTGCTGGAACTTCTGGAGTCCAGTCAGACACTGATCAAACCAGCTTTGCTGTTGCATAAAGGACATGTGATAGGTGTTTGTAGAATTGGCATCTCTGTGGGGAGATCACTGTTATTTTTAAATAAAGTCCATTTTCTCAATGGAATCTTAATTTGGAAACACTCAAGTTACAGCTCCTGTGTGGAACCAAGTAAACTATATTTAAGTCTTAAAACAACACAGACAATTGAGAATGTGCCTGATCTAGCAAAACCTATTTTTGACGATCGGATAATTGCAGTCTGTCTTCACTGAACAACATATACTTGAGAGTTGAAAGGACAGCCACACATATATCTCAAACATGAATATTTAAGGAGAAAATTCTATTAAAAAGTAAGTATAAAATTCCCAGTTTGAATTCCTTGCCCTCATCCAGAGGTAGCAAAAGATTATTAAACTAAGTAGGATTAAACATCTATTCACCAGCATTTTTTTTAACCCAGTGTTCCTATTTCTGATTAGGCCTTCAAAGAAAGCAGTGAATTAAAACTTAACACATTTAAGGGGCCTCTCCACTACATCTAATAGGAGTCTCTACTTAATTCATTGCAGGTCTGATCTGTAGCATCTGCTTGACCCTACCTACCTTCAGGTACACAAATGAGGCACCTAAATTCAAAGCATATTGTCCATAACTCCTTATCTAGCCAAAGAAGATATCCATCCAATTTTATGTATGCTGATATTCCCCCTTCATTCCTTTATAATGACTATGCCAGTAATCTTAGGCACACCAGTTAGATGTGTAAAGTTGGATGGGATGGAAAAAAGTGTATGTAAATAATTTGATGCAAAACACTCTTACACATTTGCTCTTCCTTCTCCTCTGATTCTCCCTGCTCCACCACTTATTTCAAAATGTCAGAAATGTGCTTTAATGATGGATAAGTTAAACCTTAAGACTGAGAATAGAATTACCACACTAACAAAGAACAATACTGCTATTCCACAAATTTTGTGATATTTATTCCATATTCCATGAACATATTCAAATCTTCTCCGTGTATCAAACCAAAGAGAACAACAAATTTTTTCTTCTGAAAAAGGAAAAATAAGAGACTGTCATGGTTTAGTGTCTTAAAAATTCCTTTCTGCAAAATTGCCTTTACATTTTCAGATCAATACAGAGTGAAAACAAAATATGAATCACATTATTCTTACCAGACATATCTTAAGATCATAAAATCACCATGTAAACCAGTTGTCAGGAAAGACCTGATAAAGCCAGGGGGTCAGAAATACACAGAGGATTTTGCAACATGCACCACCACCCACCTCACATGTTAGTGGCAATCCTCTGTGTAATGAGAATTATTACTTCTCTTGTTAACAAGCTCTATGAATTCACTACAAAATAAAATTGAAAAAAAAATAGGGGAGAAAACCCCACAGATTCTTTTTGTTGCTCATAAAGAGGCAGAATATTCTTCAAAATGTTCTAAAATGTTGACATTTGTAAGATCTTGTGTATTTGTTATGAATGTGATTCCTTATTTTATGTACATCCTACTTCTTTAATCAGTTTCTACATATTAGCTTGTGAATGCAGGCATCAATTTCAAATTTGTTGCTTAGTTTGGGTGTGGATCAGCACTCATGCTAACAGATAGATAGGTTGATATGAACAAATATATGACAATGACAACTACATATTCTACATTTGTATGCTGCGTACATGAAGCGTAGTATATAATGATACATTATTTTATCCTTCAGGTTAATTTATCTGCACAACAGCAAAATAAACTTAATAAAACATACACTTACTATCTAGATCGATCCAGGCTCAATCCTGCAATCATTGTTTTCATGACATTTAACTTAATTCTCATATAATTTAGTCAAGATGTGAACTCAGAGTACTTGACAAACAAATGAAGTTGAGAACAGGTATATGTAAGTTTGAAGACTGAAACACCGTGTCTTGGCATGGTCAAGCATGGTACTTTCGCTATGTAAATCTGTGAGTATATATCATTGATTATGTCACAAAAGCACATAGATTTTCCAGTCTGAGCACTATTAAAAACAACAAAGATATCCATGATATTTGACATATAACAGTTAACGAGCTCCATTCTAAAAGTACAAATGAAAGAGTATCAAAATAAAAAGCAATCAATCTTCTAGACATTTGGCAAATGCAATGACTTTTAAACACATGGCATCATCCATATTCTTGTTCAAATCTCATTGGTACACATGTGAGTTTAAATCAAACTAGAAAGTTAGTTTCCAAAACAATTTACATAAACCATGGTTCATTGTCTGGAGTAAAGATATATATATTCTCTAAGGCATATATTAAGGATCTCTGGAAACAATGGAACTATTGTTTAGTATTTCATCATTGAAATACAACTTAAGCACTCATGCAGATATTTGTACCTAGTCACTTACTTTTACACATGGTTTAAGCTAAGTAGACATATTTTCAACACATCAGCTTCAGAAAAGAATGAGTTCTACAGCTGATGTATTGTTATCTTCTCTGATAAGCAGATGTCATTCCATAAACCTATCCTAATCCTCCAGTCAGACAAGGAATTGATTTTTCTTTTTTAAAGCAGCCTTAGACATTGTAGCTGAAGGGTGAAAGTGTCAGAATTATGTTATCTTCAATATATGTTTCTCAAGTATTTCAGAACAGGTATGAAATATGTTATAAGTTGCAATTCCTCAAAGGTAAGGATGTACATGAAGAACGTTTACTAAATGAGGGCCCAATTATATACTATAAAGCATCCTAAAAAGCACTCTTGGCTGGTGCAAACTTCTGTAACTCATATATTAAAAAAGGACTGATGTCTTCCTTGCTCAGGAAAAAGACGTATAATAGTAAGTCACAGAATGGTGCATTAATCGGTTATTGGCATTGTCCTTGAATGTGTCTTCAATAACTAGTGCACATCTGAGGTGCTACCATAAACACATCACAAAATAGCTCCAAATTCTTAGGCAGTGAGTTTTCCTTCTTTTGCTTAACATAACTTTCTGGTAAGTTTATGGAAAAGAATTAAGAGTCATTCCGCATAGAAGTAAGGATAAGTGGAAGAAAGATTGCTGCGGCGATTCAGCTCAACATAGCATGGAAGGAACATGCCTAACTAACTGTAAGACCGTAGATTGGTCACTGGGAAGGTTTGAAATGTGGGGATTAGTCTGCAAAAACCAATCCATTTCAGAAATACAACTAGAAACACTGAACATTAAAAACTGATAAAATTATGGTCAGGAGTTACCCACACAAGATTTTGTCAAAGGTCTGTATATTCTTTTATCAGTCAATATCAGCTATGAAATAATTCTTTCAGAAATAATTTAGAGCACAGAAAAGAAGAGTACATCCAGTGACAGCAAACATTAGTGAAAATAGCACATATCAAGTTGTTCTAGGTCGATGCTTAGTAGCCACATTCTTAGTAAACAGGCAATTCACATGAGGTCATTTTCTTTATTACTTGCCTTAGTCCCTGAAGTGCCACTAACTAGCAAGTAGTATTTAAAGAAATCTGATCTAAAGCTGTATTTTTCTCCTGTAGATTTTTTTAGAACATTTCAGTGAAGGTGAGGAAATTGACTGTGGTTATGGTTTTTAGCTTGGGAAAAAGGAGAGGGAAAAAAAAAAGCAATTTGTTTAACCAAAAGGGGAATGTATTTATACTAATACATGTTCCTTGAATAAAAACTGATGTCACTGGTCTTGTTGCCAGACAAAAAGCCAATTTTTTTGTCAGTCAAACTTTTTACTCTACTCCTGCCTCCCTCTGCTATGCAGTATATTAACCTTTTAGTACAGCATTGGGCTCATTCCATCTGTACACCTCAGCAAAAACAGTTCTTGCAGAGAGCAATGCCTCCTCCGTTTTCTGTCAGCAAGGTGAAAAAATTAGTTATGAAGATAGCCCCTACTTGCACTCAGACTCTCAAGATTTAAATGACCACACAACCTAAGATGTTGGAAAAACAGTCCCAATGTATTATCTTCTTTTGGAGAAAATGAAGAAACTTTCCTGAAAATAATGTGTTTAAAGGGCTTTTTCCACTGAAACGCTGCATTTTCATGGATATTTGCTAAGGGAGATGTTAAAAGCTATGATTTTCAAAAGATCTAGAGGTACCAGAAAACTGTATCCTGCATTTTTTTCACTATGAAAGGAAATGACATTTTGGTTCTGATTTGCAGTTGAGTGAAGTGACTAGATTCTTTACAACTAACAAGCATGGAGGAAAAACTGCAAGTGCAATTTGTTCAATATCTGAGAAAATCAGGCTACATATGACTGTGCCAATGTGATATTGTAATGCATATATGCACAGCTTAAAAAATTGCTTAATCTAGATTATTGATAAATTCAAAATAAAATGTAAACTTATGCACACTGGAGCATCTCCCACAGTTTGTACTAGACACAGACAGAGGAGATGGGCACTTCAGAAGCAAAAAGATGTTCCAGATACCAAGAGGAGAATGGAGGAAGGTGTTTAACACTAATGAATGAAGGCAAAAAGTTGTTAAAAAGTACAAAAATACACAATGTTAAGTGGAAGCAGAAATTTAGATAAGGACAGAACCATGAATACACTTAAGAACTGAGGATGAGATATTTGAACTGCATATGGAATGAAGGAAAAAAGAAAGAAAGAGATCACAGGAGAGTGGGATGGAATTGTGATGGTAAGGATAAAAAGAAAGAGTAGATTCTGAGATAACTGAAGAAGGAAAAATAAAAATATATGCAGAGAACATAAGCATGAAGAAAATAAGGCAGAGGTGCTAAGGCATTTTTTCTTGTTGTTATAAAAAAAGGATGATTGACCCTATCTGATAAGCAAACCTTCCATGAGGAACAATTATCTTAGACGACAAAGCCAGGTTTAAAAATATAACTTGTAAAGGTTTCTTATTGTCTCATTTTTGAGAGGAAAAAGGTTACAAAATAGCTTTGATAAATAAGAGAGATTGATTTTTCTTTAGAGAAGCCAGAAATAACAACTTCATGTGTGGTTATTACTATATTTTGTGCCATGACTAGGACAGTACATTTGCCACAGTACCTTTTGTGAAACAACTCCAAAACAATCAACTGACAAAAAATACCACAGATTGTTTAGAATGTTCTGTGGAACTGACTGGAAATATGTTTGTGACAAATTATGAAACCCACCTTTTGTGGATTAGAACATCTAAGACACTGGGCCAAAGGCCACTGAGCATCTTGTCCCTGCTGCAACAAAATATTTTCTACTAGAAGAAACACTGAATTTTAGTGATTGCAAGTGGAGAAGCTATCCACTGCTAAAAAAAGGAAGGGATGGAGCCAGGAACATTCTTCATAAGCCTATGAGAAAAGAGTGACAGAAACCTCTTTAAAACATTATTTTCCTTAATATAAAGAACAATGAGAACAAGAAATGGACCAGACTAAGAAGGCAGGAAAAGCTTCATGGCTCATGAATGCTGACCAAATCCAAAACTTACAGGAGTGAAGTTGGGATGTTGCATTAAAGGTAGCTCTCCATCGGTACCTACACTTCTGTCTTTGGTGAAAAATTCCTTTGCTAAATGTCCCTATTGGACATACTGTCCCCAGATAATTTAATCTGAAACCCACAGGTAGATGAACGCTGACAACATTTGTGCAAGCTTGTGTACAGCTTATGTCAAGTCTGAAGCTCTGATCTCAGGTAGCAAGACGGCACGCATAGTGTGACAGACCTGATAGCAGCATTCCCTAATTCTCCAGACCATAGCTCTTCACTATGCACTGTGTGACCTTGTGCACAGATAACCTTTCCACCCAGGTGAGCCTTTCTATCTAGACCATGAGAACCAGTTTCTTTGGTGTGTGTATGCACAGCCCTCTGCATCCTTTGCTAGATGACGAGGCATCCAGAGTAACACTTGTGTGTCAGGCATTGCCTGCTCCTTCACTGGTGAAGGCTGTGACCATGCTGAGCATCCAGGAATAGACACAGTGGCCTGGGGGTTTGATTATACAGAAAGTCTTTTTGTATGGTAATAAATCCAATGGTAATATTAAAGAGGAATAGATTCCCAATATATCTTGGTATCATCTATTTACCTCACTTCTCCAAAAGGATCTGGGGTGTCTTCATGCCTTCCTGAATCCTCTAACATTTTCTTGCTTCACCACTCACTGTCCAGTGACACAGAATCCATGGTCCATTGCTGCTCAGATTACGTCTTCCCGGATCCTCTGTATCCTTTTAGGCTTCCGTTACGTGGGTTTGTTTGTTTGCTGCTTTGCTAGGAGGTGACAGGAGACAAGGGAAGGAGAGGAGGCAGGGCAGAAAGTTGCTCTATAAGCAGTTGCCATGGCTCAGGGCACTGAAACTTGGTAAAGGCAGGAGAGACAGGGAGTAAAGTTGCCTGATCAGGGCCTGCAGGAAGGATACCACCCCTGTGAAAACCTCCCTTCCTGCACTGAGCCAAGCGTTGCTGTTCTGGCTCCTTCTTACCTACTCACCAGGGGCCCTCTCCCCATGCGTAGGCTTTTGACAAAAATGCTTTATTCAGAAGTGACCATGCCTTTTCTGCTTTCTGATGGACTGTCAAGGTCCCAAGACCTACAGTCCCTCCCCCACAGTGTCCTCACAGCCAGATCTCTGGTCTCTCCAAGTAACACCATCTGTGATTGCTCAAAACACACAGACCCTACTCCATTTATCATAGAATCATAGAATCATAGAATCATTTAGGTTGGAAAAGACCTCTAAGATCATCCAGTCCAACCATTAACCTACATTACCAAGTCCACACTAAACCAATCAAGGGTAGACTAGACTAAACCATGTCCCCAAGTGCCACATCTACCCGTTTTTTGAACACTTCCAGGGATGGGGACTCCACCACCTCTCTGGGCAGCCTCTTCCAATGCTTCACTACCCTTTCCGTGAAGAAATTTTTCCTAATATCCAATCTAAACCTCCCCTGGCGCAGCTTGAGCCCATTTCCTCTTGTCCTATCGCTAGCTACTTGGGAGAAGAGCCCAACACCCACCTCACTACAACCTCCTTTCAGGTAGTTGTAGAGAGCAATAAGGTCTCCCCTCAGCCTCCTCTTCTCCAGACTAAACAACCCCAGTTCCCTCAGCCGCTCCTCATAAGGCCTGTGCTCCAGACCCTTCACCAGCCTTGTTGCCCTTCTCTGAACATGCTCCCTCCCTACTCACCCTGCTTGATGCTAGATACTCAGTTCCCCCACATCCACTCTCTTTGTCCCAGATCTCTGCCATCCCCTGCAAAAGACTTTCATATTAAGAAAAAAAGTAGCTGTAAGCAGTAGACAAAAACTAATGGGAGAACATCTGCTGCTTAACAGAAAAGGGTCATCAAAACCGTTCATACAAAAGCATGACTGCTTCCCGAAAAATCCAACATAGCCCATAACTTGTAAGGAGATGAACAAGGGAAAGGCTGGGGCTGGCTGTACTATCATGGCTCAGAACTTTTAAAATCATGAGCTGGGAAAGAGGTGGAAGGTCAAAATGGGGTAAGGATGAGAGAACAGACCGGCACAGTGCAATTGCAGTAGGTGCCTGTTACAGCCTGCCTGATCAAGAAAAGGAAGCAGATGCCTTCTTCAGACAGCCTAAATACAGGGGCAGGCACAGTGTCTGCTGTTGTGGAGAAAACACGAAAGGCCCAAATATTCATTGTTTAGTCCAGAGCCTGGGTCCCGCTAGCACAATTTAGGCATCTGCATTAGAGCTCTGTGCTCTGTAGAAGGAAGTCTCTTTTCCAGGTAAAGCTGACCTTCTTCCCTGCCCTCTCACCCATACTGGCTGACCTGGAAGAAAGAGCATCCCCAAAGCAAGAGGTCTTACTGCCTAATGGAGTACACTTGATTCCTGCCAGCAAACCTGCTCCAGTAGGGGATCCTCTCTCCATGGGGTCACAGATCCTGCCAGGAGCCTGAGAAATCCCAAGCTAGAAAGAAGCATCTTGTTTCTTTCGTCTAGGGGGCTTACCAGTAAGGAGTGTGAGGAAAAGCACCAAAAAGAGTTTGCTGTCATTTGAGAGAGAAAAGAGCTGTCCTAGCTTCCAAAGTACTCATTTCCAAATTTCCAAAGGCAACTTATTAGCTTGTATGTTCTTTCTGTTCTAGCCAATGCTTTTACCCGATACTTCCATTTCTGCAATACTCAATAGGATATGAAAACCATTTTTCTTCTCATGTTGTCCAAAAAAGGGGATTTGCACTATCTCATAAGACTAATGTCTTAGGATTATTCATTGATTGAGAGTTGGATCAAAACTGATTTAATTTTGTAGTGAACCTGAACCCTGAGAACACACTTACTGAATTATCATTTGGTGGTGCTGGTGAAGTCTTTGTTCCACTTCTAAACCACTGTGATGGAATATCCCTTGTTAATACTAGTCAGCTGTTTCATGAACTCTTCACACCTGGAACACTCATGATGGATCACCAGTTAGCATTTTCATTTCCCAGTTCTTTTGGTTTGTGGGGTTGATGCTGCTGATACTTTTTTCATTACCGGTATTATTGTTATTAATAAAGCAAGTTTCTGCTACAGGAATGAAATTCTGTGATCAAAAGGTCTCTAAAAGAATATCTAATGAGTTCAGCTGATGACTGAGAGTATGTGAGCTATAGATGTGTCAAAGGATTAAGAGGAAGGCAACGGTGCTTGACTTCCCTGATTCATTCAGTGACAGATGTTAGATTCAAGGAGGAGGGGGATGTTAGAAATAAGCGTTTATTTATTCATTCCACAGTCTCCTGCAGCAAAAAACTACAGTGGTGACAGTGTTCACCCACACTGAACAGCTTAAAAATGCCAATTTATGCTTAAAAAAAGCTGATTGTTCTGTTAACATGGAAATCTTTCATAGCACAATAAAGGAAAAAATCATCTACTTCCAGGGGTTTACTGGTTACACAGTATGACATGTACGATAGCATATTACCACAAGGTTTATTTATTCCAACTTGAAGGTTGGGATGGCAGTTATTTTTGCAGAACTGCAAGCCTAAGAGTTACGTTGACCCTTTTCAGAGAGCCGATTGTGGCCCAGTATATTAGAATTCTCTATAAATAATACCAGCTTTTCTTGGCAAAGGGGTGCATTTTATCTTGAATGTAGATGTTACGTCTAGATGAATGACCCTCCCACCTCTGCAGTCTCTTCCTGGAATTAAAGCTGCCACAGGAGGTGTCACTAATAAAATTACATCAGTCCAAGGTCAATTATAATTCCCTCACCCTCTTCAGTCTCTGCAGAGCCAGGGAAGGACGGTCACATGGCTTTAACATTCAGTAGCTCCTTCCCTTTGTATATTTTGGGATACCAAAGTTCCAGTTCCACTGAGACACTATAAACTTTTATGATCTTGGAGGGGTGGGGGAAGGGGAGAAGGGTGTATTTGAAAGAAAGCCTTTCCACCACGATCATTTTTTTTTCTCCATAACATTTTTTTAAGAGATGAGCAAATGTTTGGCGGAGAGAAAGGTCTTCAAATTTTACATCTCAGTGCTTGCAAGAATCTTTCCTTTGCTTGCCAGCCTTGCCTTCACCCTCATCTGAAGACTGTCCCAGGACAGTGACCCAGGGAGTCTGTGGGGGTGCCTGGTGGCAGGCCTGGGATGAGAGGAGCTCCAGGGGGCAGCTGATGGTCACCACCAGCTACCACTGGCTGCTGGCTCTGGGAAGAGTGCTGGTGGTGTCATGGCACATGAGCTGTGAGCACCTGCGTGGCCTCCACTATAGCTCTGAGTGATATCCAATCTGCTGCTTCCAACAGTCAAGGGAAATCTGTAATTATCAATTTGTTTAGACCACTACAGTACCTATAAGCTATGATATAGGTGATAATGACAACTAAGTGCGATCTTCTCCTTTGCTTTTCCTTCCCATGTCTTCTCTGTCTTCCTTCACCAGCCATGAATGTGTAGTGGTGCTCCAGTGGGGGTCTGCCCAGTCAGGAAGGATTGTCCCAAAAGTATAATCTGCTGGGGTGATGTGAATGTGCTCCAAAGCAACAGTTTCTTGTTTATTTTTAAAAAATTTAAATCCTTTTATTCCTGGGATCATCAAAATCAGGCACTTGATGACTCTCCATAGGAAAGTGCCTATCTTTGAATATGTCATTATGAGTGTGATTTCTTACAGAAAATCACTATTTGTAAATCCAGGCAACATCCCTTTGTATACCTGATTATTTCTTTCCATTATTCTTGAAGGGCACATACAATGGCTGTCTCTTGTTAGCTATGTAGCTTTATTATTCTACAAAATTCTGTCATTTTCTCTGTAGTTTTATGTATTCATTATTCCACCATTTGCTCTGTAGCTTTATATATTCATTAAAGGTCGACGAAACACACTATCAAAATGTCAAGCACCTTGCGGCTCTGATTCACGTCTGCTCAACATTCAGGAATTAGTTCTAGCAAACCTTCTGTGAACTTTTAATTGCAGCTGAGATAAACTTTGTGCTCTCCCTGCCAGTCTACAAACATCTTTTGATACTGTTCTGTGATGCATTTGAAAGCTGAATGTTTTCTTTCTATAGCAAATCAACACTATTCTTTCCATTTACCTGACTGGCTGAAAATGCTGTCAGTGCCCTGGAGGATCAATTAGAAACTATTTAATTTGTGTCACTAAAGAAAGATAATGTGAGCTCTTTCTCCAATGGAAAAGAAAAAAATAACAAAATTAAAAAACTAATTTATCTCAGTCCTCCTTTCTGCATTAACCAGAGCTATGAACTGGGAGAGTTTTATTTTCAATTTCATCTCTCAGTAAGCCCACATGCAGTCAGTGTGGTGTAAGAAGCATGGCCACAAATGGTCCACCCCCTCGATCACCAGTCTAAACAATGGCCCAGATTTGATTTGCAATAGACCTAACATCTGACGTGGACTTGGTTGGCATATTCTTTGCTGTCCAGCTCTGGTCTCCATCCAAATCTCCTTTCTACAGCACCGCTGCACAGCAGAAACTCAAAATGTGTGTTTGTCTCAGGTAGGTAGCTATGTCACTTAATCCTCAAACTCCATCTTTAAAGATCCCATTGCTCTCAGACCTCTAATATACAAAGTATTTGTGTTAGTGACAGGCTTCATATATCCCCAAGCATTCAGCTTGCTCTGGGCATGACTGCAGGAGCCCTGTGACTGCAATACACTTGCAGACATGACTCCTCAGAGCTTTGACTCACAACCTCTAATGTTTCATCTGTGGAGACTTAACAGGTTACTGGATCCAGATGTCTCTCCATCCTTCTGCTACTGCTTAGCCACTCCATATCACAGGCTGACATGTTATCTTAAATAACCAACAAGTTTATTTCATGTTGATACACCAGTCTATGAAGTATGGCAGTTAAGAGAGGACCTTCTTCCCTTTTGCTTCCAGGAAGAACAGAGCAGAAAGCTAGGGTGGCAGGGAAGGGCGACACTTTAAACTGACACAGCATGAATCTATGAAGGTGGTGACTCAGTTTTCAGTTTCAAACTTTATCTAGTGGGCTTGTTAGCAGGGTTACATCCTGTCAACTTATACTGCCTCAAATCCTGTTTCTTCCTTCACATTTCTCTGCTTTACAATATATATATATGTTCTTTAATTTCATAATTTAAAAAATCTTCTGCAATGTGTCTAAAATCCTCCTTAACATTTTTCCTTTTGAGTTTCAGTGCTGCCTGTGACCTGAGTGGGCTTCTGAGCACATGCTCAGACATGTCTATGATTTGACAATGAAAGCTAAATTTTGGTGGTTCAGCATTTGCAAATGTGTGCATGCCTATTTCAGACCGAATTTACTGCAGGGATAATGTGTAAAATTTGTCCTCAATGAAATTAACTGGAAGTTTGGCCATCGATTTCAGTGAACCAGAGTTTCACCCTTAACTTCTACATGTAATTTCACTCAGAAATAAAAAAAGAACACTTATTAATGTGGTCTTTCTAGCCCCTTACCTATGGCCACTAAGTCTGTTTCCTAAATCAGTTTCATCCAGCTACCTAACATGCAGGTACTCTAAGGGTTCAACTCTCTAAGGGTTGAATGACTGGTCCTTTTTATTGATGGTCAAAATCTTAATGACTCAGCTCTGACACTGCTTTCTGAATAATACTAGGCGTATTACTGCCCTTGAAAGAACTGGCCAAAGAAATTAAGGTCCTGTACATCAAATATTAACTTCTCTGACTGTTGCATGGTGATTTTTGAATACAACTGATCAACAACAATATCTTAAGGAATGAACAAGACATCTGTGGGCATGCCTACTTACTGGAAATTAGGAAACCACAGAGACTCATGAGACACACATGGAACTTGTGATAGAGCATAAAAATCCTTAAGTTAAGCAGCCACCCAGAAAGTATAAATGAAGGGTTTAATTATCCTCTGCTGTGAGCAAGCAGATTATTAGAAATAGCTGCTCAAGAATGCTATCCCAGGCAAAAGGGAGCAGCTGGCTTCCCAGAAGAGATGTCTGTGGTACATGTTGATGAAAGCTTTGGAAACAGAGACTGTCAGTCATGGAAAATAGAAAACAAACCAAGGAAGGCAAAGCTTCTTCAGACTTAACACAGGGTTTCCATGATGAAATCTGTAGTAGATAGTGCAGAAGAGGACATTGCAGTGTTTGAGAAAAAAAGTGGCCTCCATGTAGAGAAGCTCCGAGCTATATATACAACTGCTTGTCATGTATATTGATACTATAAATTCCTGAGTTACAAGTAATTAGCAGAGATTATGGCAGGTGAGATGCCTGCTCTGTCAGAAGTGGCTTATGTGGATCCTAGCTGTATCTGGCGGTCAGGACTCTTGTGTCAAACTGACAGACTAGAACCAGCTCACATGTTGTGGAGTTATTACCTTTCAGCACAATAGCATTCCCTTTCCCCTCCACCTCCATGATTTACAGAATAGTTTAAAATACTGATATCCTGAAGCACTTGCATGCTGGTTGAAAATGAAATGAGGATCACAAGAAAGGAAAGTGTACAAGGAGCTCCTGTCATGGGGAAATGGTAATGGAAACACATACAGCTCTCCCAGCTGGAAGAGAAATAGAGCACCTTGAGTCCCTGAAATCAGGAGGAGAGGAGAAGAGAAAACAGCCCAAAACTTGTGTTTGTGAAGCTAATATCCAACTCTGCTTTGCGAAGCTATGAAGAGTGACCTCTAATAAATAATTTACTGGACAATAACACATAGAACTGTTCCTGTACTGGAAAACATTCTTCCAAAAGGCAAGTCATTTTCCACTTCAGAACAGTACTGAGTCAGCCTCTTCTTGTTGTTTCTCAAATGCGCTGGGAATATAGAGACTGAAGGTCTAATTACATAGTTTCTCTTCCTATAAATCTACCTTTCTTTTTGTTAGTATGCAAGCAGAATTTTAAATATAAGTCTAAGGATCATCAGACCTAGTTAAAATAAAAATCTCTCTGCAGTCAATACTGCTATTTTGAAAAGGTCTTCTCACATGTAAAGCATTTGGTGTGAAATCCAAGCCTTGGCAAGTCTCCTATTAGCCTCATTTATTTCAGACACATATACTAAGCAGAAAAATACTTTTCAGTAAGAAAGTGAACTGGAAATGTAACTTTATGAATAAATGCCTTAAATATTCTTCCTAAAAAATTTTCCTTTTGTATTTCAGGTTTTAGACAGAGAACTGTTTTTTGCCTTCTCTAAAGAGTTGTATTTATTTCATGTGGCACTCTCTTCAAAGCTAGCTTCTGATATTGGAAAGACTCTTCCTGCAGACATTTTAAATTCTAACCTGATTAACTTGGTCCTTTTGATTTCTTTTTTGATTGCCTACAGGTACATGACCCATTCCAATTAACTATGACAGATGATAAAAATAATCATCTTATTAACTAGCAGCCACAGCTACCATGGTACCCTCATTTGGTACACTACAAGAAAGTCATGCAGAAATGAGAAACTTCAGAGAAGTTTTAAACATACACAAATTATTGGAAATATGAGATTAACTCCCAGCTCTACAACATCTCTTTTATAGCTAAATTTTATAACACCTAAGCACCATGATTTCTTAGAGAGGACACCAGAATATGGAAAGGAGATGTGCCACTGTATTTCATAGTTATCAGAAAAAAAAAAACAAACAAACAAACCAAACAATAAAAAAAACCACAACAAAAACCTACAGCTAAAAGTAGATACAGTCAGCCAAGTGAGATTGCTTTTGAACAGCCATATGCCATCTAAGTGTACTGAAAGGTCCTTGTGTTATTTCTGCTATTATCAGAAAAAATTAGAAGGCTGACCGCTCATTTGTATGTGATAAATTTCTACAAAACACATTTTTTAATTCAAAAGTAAACTTGTCAGACATTAAATTACAGTTCTTCACATATTTCCATTTAATTTGGGGAATGGTTTGGAAAAGGAGATAGATATATCCTTCCTGTCAGATGGGGGAAAACTGCAAGGTCTATGTCAGGTAGCATGCTGCCCTTTCAGACAGTGAGGATCACTCTATTTCAGGATCAGCTAAAACCAAGAATTGGACTATGGAAAATTTTGGAAATGTCATAGCTTTTTCGTTGTTGTTATCTTTAGAATGAGTCAGTTCTGAAGGTTTTTCATTTACAAATTTAAAATGTGGGAGGAAAGGTGAAAAAAGGTTTAAAAGGTGTCAAGCACTTTGGAAACTAAGAGAAATCATTTTAGTTTGACTATACAACATTTAAAAAAAACCATTACCACCAACTAGAAATACCAACTATTCTCAAAGCCTTTTGTGCAGCAGAAAAAAAGGATGGGTTAGAAAGCCAGGGTAATGCCCCTGAATTGGGAGATAGTGTCTGTCAAAGAGCTCTCTGTGCTGCTGGAGAATTGATGCCTGTTCACTGGAAGTAGATGCCTGTCTAAAAATACAGGGGGTCATAAAAGAGATGCTTTTCAAAGTTCTTAAGCTATTCACTTTTTCCCCCTCTATATCTAAGTTGAAAACTTCTCCTCTTGTTTGCCTTATGGGAAGTATAAGTCTATGTATTAAGAAAACTCTCAGTTCTGCTTTCACTTAATTTCCTTTTCCAAATCATGATACATACCAAGATGACAACAAGCATTCCCCCCAAAAGTAGGGACCAAATCCATTATCTTCTGAGGAAACCTGCTTGACATTGTGTTATTTAAACCCCATCCTTAAATGTAGTCAAGGGATTGGGTGAGAAGTGATGGCTCTCAGTCAAAGAAAGAAAGACATCATAGCACCTTTGTTTGTAAAGGATGGTGCAGCGATGCTCAATATCTCACACAATGTGTCTTAAATTGCTGACCACCACATTTTGCGTTGGTGAAAAATGGTGAATTATTTTCCTTTTTTCTTCCCTCTTAATCATTAATTAATTAATTAAGCACAGAATATGTTCACCTAAGGGTGTTCCTCTTTTGCATAGGCTAAGGTCAATGCTGTTTTCTACTTTTTCAGGAGGAACCTGTAATTAAATAAATCAGAATTTAGATGTATATCTGTAGGTTTGGGACTGCAGTTGCTACTTCACACCAACAGTGCAATACTTCAAATTATTTCATTTTTAGTAGTTTTCTGAAAAGTCTAATCTTAAGCCATATGAAAACAGCAGGAGTCTGTGGCAGATGTTTTTTGTGACTAAGCAGAGGTTTAGAGCAGTGAATTCTGACTTGTGTGCAAAGAGACAGTGAAGGAGGCAGTTCCGTGACAGAGGGCTGAAAGCGATTACACTGGTGTAATTTTGAAAATGGTACATGGAAACTTTCAAATCTGTTGGCCAAGAACACATGCTATGACTACTGGACCACCTTAGATAAATACCTCTCTTGCTTGACAGGCTTAAAAGCTCAGCTGATTGCTGTGAACTCTAAGAAGAAATATTAGAGATTCATGTAGATGTTTTACCTTTTTAATTACATTGAAGTACTGCTGATGCTTGTCTTCTCTTTAGTTGTCTCCTGTTAACCATCTTAAACCCCTTTCCTTGGCATTCCTGAAAAATATGCCTTTATGTAGCAAGCTCTTCATATCAAAGCTGAATGCATCTGTTTCTAGGGAAAAAGAACGGCATTAAAATACTCCATTGTTCTGACTAGGTTTTAACATAAGTAACATATATCACAGTAAGCATGGTCAATAGTAATTATTTCATTTTCATAATAAAAGCAGTTTCCTGCCTTTTTCTGTGTTAAAATTCGTTCTTCAGTCTCAGCACTATCAAACCATCAAGTCTGTATGTGGGATATACCTCTTCTGCAGAATTTTTTTTATAGCAGCCCTATAGAATTTCTGTCTTTAATAAAACCATATGAACCTTATTGCAGAAAAAGAGCTATTTAGATTGATGTTTTTACAGCCATTTAATTGTTCATTGTGCCTTCTTAGTAGGCACATGCTTTATTTGGTATTTTGCTAGAATTTGAAAGCATCTTGCCAAAGAAAAATGGGTATTTTTCTGTCATTATGTATGTACAGTCCGAGTTACAGTCCTTGCTATTGTTTTGATTGATGTTTCAAGCTGCACTGGGTCAAGTTCCAGTGGTAATTGATATTTTATTCTTTAACGTAGGCAGGTGCAGTCAGAAAAAGCTATGGCACTATATCACATGAATTATCTGTAAAGACACTTCAGATCTCTCTGAAGGCATAGTGGAACTAATGAGCTACTAATATTCACTGTTTTTCTAAGGCATGTGTTTAAAGCCGTATCTATCTCATGAATCAATACTTTAGAGTAACAAGAAAAAGGAGGAAAGCATTTTAATTATGAGACCCAAAATCAATTGCTTTTCTGTCAGGCTTGATCTATATCAGGAAGATCGATTGAGATGCTCTGAAATGTTGACAGAATATCTTTGAACAGAAATCAAAGCCAAAATAAAACACTAAAGTAACTAGAGTTTGAAATGGGAAAATGACAAAGTTGTTACTGATTGCCGTATTAAAGTAGAGGAAAGACCTTTATTTTTAGCTTCGTTTGTTTGCATTTTCATTAATAGATGCATTTTTTAGTGGCTGCTCAGCTGGACTCATTTAGCTATGTTCTTCAGTAAATAAAAATGGTTATATCTCCATAGTATCAAAGAAAAAAAGCCCTAAACTAGTTATAGAATTTAGCTCAGATTTGTAGTGATATAGGAGGAAGTGAAGTTTGGTTTATAGATTATGGCACCTAATGGCAGGAATCTTTAAGTAAACTTTCAGACCTACATTGAGCAAGGTGTATAGGTTATCATTGCACTAGGGACATCTACATTATATTGAGAGTTTAGATGACAGAGTGTGAGCATAAAATTTAGGTGTCTTAATCTTTAAGCTAAATTCTAGCCATGCTGTTTTGCTTAGGTTATTACTGTTGAAGCTGAAAAGTCATCATTTGAGACAGTCATGCAAAAAGCTTCTGGTTCATTTAAGGAGGGGTAAATAAAAGGTTGCATGAGATTCTTTTGTTGAACTGTGTGAGGCAGAATTTAATAACTTTTTTCTGTGACAAAAAAAAGAGAAAACCAATTGACAAAGGGCTTGAGTATTGATGGAAAGACTGGCTTTCAGGCTATATATCAGGCTTTCAGACTACAGCTGATCAAAAGACTATAGACATTAGTACCCATCTATACTAATAAGCTGAATGTATTTGGGACCATTCTCCATACTACTAAACTCACTTACCTTCTAAGCATCTCATCCTTATAACTGCTTAATGAGAATAGTATTCAGCCCATGCTAACCCCTGAATAGCAGCCAGGAGGTGTTTGAAGCAGCGCTGGCTGACTTTGGCCAAATCACCACAGGACCTATTCTAACAATTTAGCTTCATAAACTGTTCGTTTCAGGGCCCAGGAATATCTCTTTGTGCTGTTCAGTTTATTACTATAGGTAGGGCTTGTATGTTTCTCTAGCAACGTATTTATAGCAAGGTAAAAAATCATAAGTATTCCTATGCTATGGTTGAAGATATGTATTTGGACACAACAAAACAAGAACACCAATAAATCTTTCAGATACTTTAAAGAAAAAGAGCAAGATTGAGACCCAATCTAGATGTGCAAGATTAAATATTGTAGAAGAATGCTGTAGTTGAGAATGAAAGCTACAGAGAGTAGCTATCAAGACTACTACTATCAAGAGAGTAGCAGGAAAGGGAGGGATCAGAGTTTTGAAGCAAAGATCTTGGAAAATATCCAATGTCCAGTTACTTCAGTAAAGTCAGGATAGCACTGCTATAACCTAGTTTTCTCCATAGTTCATCTCTCCATAGGTGAGAGATAGAAGATGCCCAAGATGCAGGTAACTTTGAACTGAATTTTCCTTTTAAAATATCCAGTAATTTCAGGAATTTAGTTTATAACATTTTTCACATTGATTATTTTTCTACCCTCATGTGTGTCCTCATTTGATTGTTTTGGATTTTTTTTTTTAAAGTCTTTTAATAAGCTATTTCCCAAGTTGTACTTAGCTATGAAGGACAACATACTTACTGATGTCTATTTCTGTTCTCCTGAACTGAAGTAATTAAAACTTGCTGCACTTTCAGTTCATGTGTGTTGAGTAGATATCTGTCAACATTACCTACCTGGATTTTCTTTTCCTTTTCTGCATGTTTTAAGTGTATTTATTTTTCCTGTTTGCACCTCTGCAGGAATTTGAGCAAGGTCTGAACGCTAAGGGGAGAGAACCTCTTTCACAGAATCAGGATAACAGAATGGTTGAGGTTGAAAGGGACCTCTGAGGGTCCACGCTCCCTGCTCAAGCAGGGCCACATAGAACCTGTTGCCCAGGCCCATGTCTAGATATCTGCAAGGTGGGAGACTCCACAATCTCCCTGGGCAACCTCTGCCAGTGGTCTGTCACCCTCACAGTAAAAAAGTGTTTCCTGATGTTCAGAGGGAACTTCCTGTGTTTCAGTTTGTGCCTACTGTATCTGGTCCTGTCACTGGGCACCACTGAAAAGAGTCTGGCTGCATCCTTTTTGCACCTGCCCCTCAGTTTTATATATATATATATATATCGATAGAATCCTCCCCTGAGCCTTCTCTTCTCCAGGCTGAACAGTCCCAACTCTCTCAGCCTTTCCTCATATGTGAGGTGCTCCAGTCCCTTAATCATTCTTGTGGACCTTTGTTGAACTCTCTCCAGTATGTCCACATCTGTCTTGTACTGAGGAGCCCAGAACTGGATGCAGTAATCCAGCAATGGCCTCACAGCAGTCAATAAAGGGGAAGGATCTCCTCCCTTGATCTGCTGGCAATACTTTGAATAATGTTTCTGAGGATACCATGTCGCCTTTGCCACAAGGACGCATTGTCAGCTCATGTTCAACCTGGTGTTCACCAGGATCCCGAGTTCCTTTCCTGACAAGCTGCTTTCCTGCTGGGTGGTGCCCGGCACATATCAGTACATGGGGTTGTTCTTCCCTAGGTGCAGGACTCTGCACTTCCCTTCGTTAAACTTCATGAAGTTCCTGGCAGCCCATTTTTCCTGCCTGTCAAGGTCCCTCTGGATGGCAGCACAACCCTCTGGCATATCAACCACTCCTCCCAATTGGGTGTTGTCTGCAAACTTGCTCAGAGTACTCTCTGCCTCATCATCCAAATCATTAATGAAGATGTTAAACAGGAGTGGATCCAGTATCGATCCTGGGGTACACCACTAGTCACTGGCCTCCAACCAGAATTTGTGCCACTGTTCACTACCCTCTGGGGCCAGCCATTCAGCCAGTTTTCAATCCATCTCACTGTCTGCTCATCCATCCATGACTTCCCCTTGGTGAATCCATGCTGACTACTTCTGATGATTTTCTCATTCTTAATGTGCCTGGAGATAGCTTCTAGAATTACTTTCCCAGGGACTGAGGTGAGGCTGACCAGCCTGTAGTTCCCTAGGTCCTACTTCCTGCCCTTCCTGAAGATAGGTGTTGAGGGCAACTTTTGCTTTCCTCCAGTCCTCAGGTACTTCTCTCAGCCATCATGACCAATCAAAGATTATTGAGAGTGACCTCACAGTCATCAGCTGGCTGCCTCAGTACTTGTGGATGCATCCCATCAGGGCCCATGGACTTATATATGCCCAATTTGCTTAAGTATTCCCTGACCTGATCCTCTTCCACCATGGGTACAGCTTCTTTGCTCTAACTTTTCCCCCTGGTCTCTGGAACCTGTGATTCCTTAAGGCCAGTCATAGAATCATAGAATCATAGAATCATAGAATCATAGAATCTTTTAGGTTGGAAAAGACCTTTAAGATCATCCAGTCCAACCATTAACCTAACATTACCAAGTCTACTCTAAACCAATCAAGGGTAGACTAGACTAAACCATGTCCCCAAGTGCCACCTCTACCTGTTTTTTGAACACTTCCAGGGATGGGGACTCCACCACCTCTCTGGGCAGCCTCTTCCAATGCTTGACCACACTTTCCGTAAAGAAATTTTTCCTAATTTCCAACCTAAACCTCCCCTGGCGCAGCTTAAGCCCATTTCCTCTCGTCCTATCACTAACTACTTGGGTGAAGAGCCCAACACCCACCTCACTACAACCTCCTTTCAGGTAGTTGTAGAGAGCGATAAGGTCTCCCCTCAGCCTCCTCAGCCTCAGTCTTGCTAGTAAAGACTGAGGCAAAGAAGGCATTCAGTACTTCCATCTTTTTTATGTCCTGTGTAACCAGGCCCCCATCTCACTGAGCTATGAGCCCACATTTCCCCTAGTCTTCCTTTTGTCTCCTATGTTTTCTAGGTTTCTTAATTCCAAATGGTGAAGGCTCTATCTATAGGGTCCTTCGCACAATCATAAATCTCATCTTAGGAACAGGTTACAATGCAAGAATTTAGCTGGGGATAGTGCTATTGACAGCTGACTCTGAATATGAAGCTCCAACAGGTAGCAAACTTCCAGCTATACCCCAACCCTGGAGTCTTGTTTCTTCCTTTGTGACTGCAAGTGCCAGATCCTGCAACATCAGGGTCATGATATCCTGCACACGGAGAGATTTTCTCATTGCAAATGGTTACATGTCTTGCTGTCTGAGTGCCAGGGCAAACTTACAGACCTGTGAAAGCTGTGAGAGATCTACTGGCAGTGATAAACGGCCTCACCTCCACATACACAGGTCCCAGTCTGACCTTCCTAATATCACTCTACCATAAGACTCAGCACCATCTTGGCTAGTGGCAGGCTTAGTGGAGAAGCAGACCGGCAGGCTTACAGGGCAGGTCTGCAGGTGCTGGGTGGCAGGTCCTGGATGTGTCTGTCACAGAGATGCCTCCTTGGGCATCTACCCTAGCTTGGGGAAGGCTGTTGGCTGGGGCAAGCCAAGACATGTAATTGGGAGGGATTACCCACAACCTATTGCTTGTCTTGGGTATCTCCTGTATTGTAAATACAGTGGTTGATGGGCAGTGCAGGATTGAAAAGAATAGCAGGAGAGAAGCAGAAAAGACAATGTTTCAAAGCATTTTGCTTTGGCAGGCCTGGCCTGCTCTCATGCTGGTTATGTCAATACACAGGTTCCTACCAGCTTGGTTTTGACCAGAATTTATTTTATTTATGTTCATGAAGAAAAAGCAGACAAAAAAAGACAGCATGATTGTGCTAGTTCTGGTCAGTGCTGGTCTTTTTTGGTGAGCTTGGTTTGGTAGTTAGAGAAATAGCAGTCTTAAAATTCTAATAACTAATCAGTGTATTCAGTGTCACATTAGTTACTAATAACTGGAAAACAGAAGCCTCTGTGGAATCCGGGTCCTCAGGGGAAAGAAATTATTCTGGCAACACTGACTTGATTGGGTATGACAGTTTGTATAAGCTAAGAATATCCCTGATACACACATTGGTAATGTATATGGCACCACTTGTAAAAATCATTTGCTAGAGCAAGGTGTTATTTTTCACATAATGTATAACACAGTTTTCTTTTTAAAGTAATGAAAAACTAAATTAAACTCCATGGAGTGGAATGGAATATAGGCTTTAAATTAGCAGGAAAATAATTCTTAATAGCTTTGTCAACTCAAACAGTAGTTCTAGTTCACAAAATCTCTATCACGCTAATGCTACCCATTAATTTGGCCAACACTTAAAAGGCAAAAATGTTGACATACGCCCCCATAGGTTCTTTATTTTTGCCTTTATATATGGAAAAAAAATCCCCCAAAAATATGCATATGTTCCACTTGTTACAGCTAATGGTATTTATTAGGTGAAGGTTGCTTGATTCTTTTTTAAGCCCCTGAGTATCATTAAGATACTGATGATGCAAACACTTTCAGTGACTACTACTTGTATCTATTTTAAAATAAGTTATTTATTTTATGATGTGATCTTAAAATTTATGGTCAGATAGTTTTAGTTTTCTGATGTTTTTTACTGAAGAGCAATTTACATGTAAAAAATGGAATGTCAAATTGTTTCCTTATAAATGTATCTTTTTCATAAATATACATAAATGTATTTTTTTTTCAAAAATACTTCACGAAGAAAGCAGAAAAAGTGATCAGGGATCTTCTTTAGTGGTTTTCATTGATCTTGCCACTTGGCTTCAGAGTTTGATTTCAGAAAAAAAATATTGCCTGGTTCAGCTACCAACTTCGGAAAAAAAAAAAGAATTGATTTTTCATGAAATTGTAAGTTTTTAGTGCTGGAACTTGACAAAAAAAAATTATCTTGTTTTTAGGAGTACTTTGTATTGAGATATTCATTAGAGTGTGAAGATGTGCTTTAGGAGTTTTGTGTCAAGAAATAATTTAATATTCTACCTCCAGATCCTCCTGTTCTTAGTTCCTTAAAATTGTAGAGTTTCTATCCTATTCTCCTTGTAAAGCAGTAGTGAAAAAATATTGTAAAAATAGTTGGAAGGATTGTAAAAACCTGTTAAATTATGGGTCTCTTAAGACTGAACTTAAAATTAATTCAGTTTGTGAGTTTAAAGAGTTTTGTGAACTGATTTTAAAACCTAAAGTTACTGGTATTAAAATTAACTATTGAATTGCAGGTCATGCTAACTGAATTGTCTGAGAACTATGAAATTTCTTTTCCTTGAAAGAAAAGTATATAATGTGGCAATCAAAATGCCTAAAAACTACCATTGTCGCTAAATTATGCATAGCTTCTCCTTATTTCCATGGTGCAGTCCTCAGCCTTTCTGCCATAACACCCAAAAATTTACATTTCATGATCATATCCTGCTCTGATGCAATGTCATCACAGTGGAAAAGCGATGAATAAAACTGATTTTGGAAAAAAGTACCTTGTGCCACCAGCAGGTAGAAAGCCCTACTAATATGAAGTTTGACTATTTAACTCTTCAAAACTTGACTGCACAAAAAGTCTTGAAACAAAATGGGCTTTACTTCTATTTTTTTTTTTTATAAGAAATAATAATTGTTTAAATGTTACACACAAGGTGAAGATTTCATTTAGGTTTCAAAAAAATAAAGCCAAGTTTGGCCATTAGGATCTCAGCATTTTCTGAAATCTCTGGGCTAGTACCTTAGAATTCTTTCCAGAAAATCCTTATTTTCCACATTAATTATACCTTACCTGTTTTGTGAACCAAGGATGAGTTATGTGCCAAGTTTTATCCACCACTGCAGAGAAATGTACGCAACAAGGCAACTTTTCTAGGGTTTTTGGGTTTTGTGGTTTTGGGTTTGTTTTTTTTTTAACCAACCAAACAAGCTTTCTTGTTAAGACTAAAAGCACATTTTGAGAATGCCGGATGTTTTGGAACAGTTTCAACATTTGCCTCTAGTGCAGAACGGTTTGTGAGGCATACTCTCAGAAGTACATGGAGGTGCGGGTATGAGAATACCTGGCGCATCTACACCGGAGTCTCAGCTTTACTGTACGTATGGCAGCATGTTCACACGTGCAGTACAGATGGGTCCCCAGCGTGCATTGGCCAGACCTCTAACCATCTGCCCTCGAAATGATATCCCCAGAGCTGTGTCCAACAGGAAATTTGCAGAGGTGAAAGTGGGTCATGTATTTCTTAGGCTCCTTTCAGAAGACAATTAGGGTTTTGGAACAGCCAAACTTCAACAGCAAAGAACAATGAGATCAGTGTGGAGGTGGGGGCCTATGTTTGGGAGTGTACCAGGTTTTAGTCTGCCTTTAGCTAGCTTAAGGACATTATAGATATTGTCTTAATTTCTGGTAGTTCAGCACATCTTTGAGTTTTAACTTGAAGGCAAATGCTGTTTTCAGAACCTTTTTTAGAGGTAGGAATACAGATGACAAACTTGTGGTATGTAGATTTGTGTTTACTTCACAAAAAATCTTGGCCTGCAGAAAATGCTATACATCTATATAGTAAATAATCTTAGACTTGCAACAAATATTTTGATTTTTTTTTTATTTTAAATACACATTTGAATCATGGCCTGCTGCCTTAACATATTAAGAATGAAATTTTTGTGGCATAGCACTCCACTAACCTTTCTCTGAAACATAATGTGCTCATTTTCACATTCTCCACAAAAAATCTGTCAAAACAGAAATTTCAGCAGTGTTCCAGAAAGCCATTTTTCATCCTAGAACAAGCACATACGAACACCTGCTCTTCCATGTTGGAAAAGTCTCAGAGGCAAGAAAATAGGCTCTCATGTGAATCCAAGGATTACTCAGCAATGCCTGCTGCTGTCTTGAACAAACACATTAGTCTGTTGCTTAAAACAGATGCAGGTCACGTTCTCTGGGCCAACAAGCGCAGACAAGACTGTTGAATTACCATCTGTGCTTAATCTGTCACTAAAGAGCAAACAAGGGTGTTCCAGCCTTTCAAAGGAAGTGCTGACTGGTAGGAACATGCGCAGCATTAGAAGGCCCTCCAGTCACAGGGCTTTCTTCAGTTGTGCCTTCTGTTTGATCGCTTTCTTAATTCCTTCTCCAAGGCACTATGCTTTATTCTGACATGTTACAAGGCTGCTCATCTCCTTTCTCTTTTTATTATTTCTTAAGAATTTTTTTATAATTATTATTTTTACTCTTGAGGTAAAAAGGGATCCATCACATAATCCTAATTTTAAAAATAATTCTTCTCAGTAAAATGATAATCCAAACAGAAATCTGCCCCAGTAAATCCTCATTCTGAGCACTGAATGAATGAATTTTAACCATAAAATATGTTCAAATAATAAAGAGATTTATAGTCAATTAATCTAAAAATTGGATGCCTATTTGGCCAAGCTAGCTAACTTAATCAGTATAGGCATTTATTTAAAAGATTAAATGCTAAAAAAGAAAAAAAAGTTCCCCTTGAAGATTTTTCTTCAGTATATTACAGCAGTTACGTAATTTCTGGACATGTCTGTTCTAATTAGCCATTCTCTTGTTAAAGAAATCCTTGTTTTTAAAACATGATTTAACAAAGTACGTGCTTAGGGATGTAAAAATGCACACAAAGTACTTTCAGCTACTTTAATATATTATCTGAGGATTTTTTTAGAGACAATTCACACCGGAGCATGTTTTCAGGAGAAATGTTCTCCAAAACCATTAGTTTGCCAGTGGGTTTTTTACTCCTCTTTTCTACACTAGAGATACTTCTGTGGATTATAAGTAGACTTGTACCCTGCCAAAATCCATCTCTTCTCTGAATCTCTCCTACGAATACAATAATTCATGTAGCTCCCTCTATCTTATTGCCCACCACCAAAGAAAGGATGTAATTTCACAAACCATGTATTATGACTCAGCTACTGTAGCAACTAGAAAAACATATTAAATTACTTTCTCTCTAGAGGGAAGACATCTCTTTGATAATTAGGCAAGGCGGCAGAGAAAGTTGGTGAAAACAAGTTCAAGATAAATTTCCCTGGATTTTAAATAACTTGTATGAGATGTATATCTTGTATGAAGTGATAGAGTTCCACTGATTTAAATGACATCCTTATTAATACAGCCTGAGAATTAAGCTTGATGTATTTGGGGTTATTGGAATTTATCTAACAAACTACTTAGCTACCTGCTATCATGGGCTGGGCAGTGGGGGCAGGGACAGAAGATAAAATATAAATAGTCAGGCAGTTTAGTTACCCAGGCAGTTAGAGGGCCTCCCAGTGGAGTCACTGAAATAGTAGGAGGAGAATAATTTTGTTGCACCTTCCATTCTGCTGAAAATCTACAGCAAACTGGACAATTTGCTAGCCTTGAAAAAGTCTGCATGAGGTAGATTACCTACAAAAGAAGCAAAATTATGAAAAGAAAGACTTCTGAGAACAGATAAGTTTTCTGGGGGTTTTTTGGTTTGTTGTTTTTTTTTTTTTTTTCTCTGCCAGTGCATGAAGTCCTCATGAATCTTCTGTAACCTCTCAAGTTTTCTGGCCAAGCACCCCCTTTTTCTGAAATTTACTGTTATATTTCAATATGCCTCTGTCTCCTCAGACAACTGATTATAAGTAGGTTTTCTTATACATTTAAGAGCAGACATCCCTAGCTTGTATTTTGCTGAGCCTAAAAGGGAGAAGATTCAGCCCTAGATTGGTAACACTTTTTTTTGTGTGCAGCTTTGCCAAATTCAGTGGCATATTGCATCCACTATAGGCACCTCTATAAATATATCTCCATGGGTTTTTTTGCAGCCTATGGACATAAAATCATCACTGTACTTCATATTCAGGATGGTTTTGTGCTCCCAAGCTTTATTCTATAGAGGCAATGACATTAAAAAATTAGTGTGTGGATTTTTTTTTTTAAGTCTCTAAAACATTTCTAAAGCAGTTTTTATGCACTCTTTGTGATATATCCAGAACACATGGCAGTGGAATATAATGGTCATTTTGAGCAGTCTTTTGGGATGTACAACATAACTTGATCCTGGTCTTCTCATGCATTGATAATTCAGTTTCCCCAAACTCATGCTAACAGAAATGAAAAATTATGTGGAAACAAACCCAAAATATGTTCCCTTTTGCTTTTAGCAGAGTCTCCCCTCTGTCACCATTGTTATTTTTTAAACAATGACAGTTTGTCAGTGTGACCCTGAACTACATTTCAATTTTGACAAAATGTGTTTTCAAGCAGGAAAATGCTTTGTTGGACTCTTTGACTAGCTCTGCATACTAGAGCTGAGCAGATGGAAAGCTGCTTCTACTACACCCACCAGCAGCAAGATTCAGGTGGTTGGTGCTTTTCACTTCCCAGGAATTTTTACTGGCTTAAAATGTTTTGCCTCCTACTCCCAACCCTCACTCCTCTTTGGAGCTGAAAGCAGCTTTTCTCCTGTTCTTGAGTTCTTGCTTCTTAGTAACAGTTAAAAATACTCCCCACCCCAAATAAGGGCTGGGATGACCCCAAGATACACAGACACTTGTATTTCTTTTGCAGTGTGCATCTAGAGCTTTCTAAACAGTTTATGAATGGATTAAACACACTGACATATCTAGTAATATCAAGCAAAAGATCACTATTTTACCTGTGGAAAAATCAAAGTTCAAAGTAGTTTGGCAACTCACTTATCATCGTTCAGCATGCCAGGACTGAAGTGGAAATGAAAACTCAGGTTTTACGTGGCTGTGGGCACATTACTCATGCTGTCCTGAACTATTTTGTTTCAAGTATCCAACTATTAAGGCTATTAAACTATTTCAGACTTGTCCTAAGAGGACTGTCCCTTCGGTGCCCAAATAATGTAGTGCCTTAGTGCCCAGGTGTCATTTGTTAGGGAAACTGAAAGGATGTCTTGAAGTTGTAATCTGGTCCTTTCAGACTACCGTCACTTGGTGCAAAAAGCTCTGCTGAACAGAGAAGGGTTTCAGTGCAAGGAATGAAAGCTTGGATCTGACAAAAAGCTATAATCAAAAATAAAACCTTTTTCTGCAAAAGGCCTGCCACTTCCTTCGTGAAAAATACCTGTTAAACTAACGCTGAAATGCCTCAGCTCCCCTATTTTGCAGCTTCCTGAATGCCCTGGCATTGTGCCGCTGCTGGAAAAGACCCGCAGCCGAGCTGTAAGGAAGAGGCAGGGAGAGACGTTGTTGCTGGGAGCTGGGAGAAGGAGCTGGGAGAAGGAGCAGGAGCAGCCTCTCCTTCCCAGCGCCGCCTCCGCCTCCCCGCCCGGCTCCCGGCGCGGCGTTCCTGCGCACGCAGCGCCGCCGGCAGGAGCGGGACGGCAGCCCCAGCTCGCCAGCCCATTGCCCATTGCCCATTGCCCCTTGCCCCTTGCCCCTTGCCCCTTGCCCATTGCCCATTGCCCATTGCTCCTTGCCCATTGCCCATTGCCCATTGCCCATTGCCCATTGCCCATTTCCTCTTGCCCCTTGCCCATTTCCCCTTGCCCATTTCCCCTTGCCCATTGCCCCTTGCCCATTGCCCTGGAATCAGCCACAACACCCTCCAGAAAGCAATGGCAAAATGCATCTTTGTTGGTATGTAGAAAAAGAATCCATGACTACTGACGGATTTCCCTCCAGATTTTTTCGCAGTCAAAAAGGTTTTAAAAGACACGATAATTTAAGCCGCAGGTTTGATCCCATCTTAGAAGAAATGGTGCAGTACTGGGATGCTTTGTCATAGCTAAGTGTCACAACCTGGCCAGTCCTCTGACTGAAAACGTAATAACTTATGGGTCTGTATGGCTTGTTTTTACCTAGATGACCAAAATTTTCCATGGGCATCTTAAGTAGTGGATATGTAAATACTGTATCCTTCTAATATCTCCATAATGCATGCATTAGTCTGTGAAAATGTTGTACCAATTTGAACTGCATAATGCCTTGGAAATCACCTTTTGCTCTCAGGGCTAAAACTAGCCATGCTGTGGATGAGGCACAGAGCTGACTTCAGTGTGACCTAGAGAATGTATCTAGCACTTGCAGGGATGAAACTCATTTTTTTTTTCCTTAACTTTTGTGGCTGGAGTGTGTCCTTAAAGCCTTGTAGGGGACAACTGACATTGTAGATGTCTAAAGTTAGGTGGGATAATTCCCATCTCAGGTTCAGGTATGAAAACTTTGGCACAGACCAAAGCTTGTTTATTCCATCTGGTATAATGTTGTGTTCTTCAGAATATGTTTTTATTCAGGTATAATTTCATGGGGGAACAATTACTTCCCATGTGTTCAGCTTCTGTTGGCAGTTCGCTAGTTTGTAATTTTAAGCACTGCCTTTTATTAATAGTAATTCTGATTATAATAACCCATCTTCAGGTGTTTGTAATTTTGCCAAATTAAGTGTGGGATTGAAATTTTCTGTGTTGAATGTCTTCTTCAGTTTAACTTTTGGGAAACTTTTAACCAAATTTGTTTTGCTGTTTCTGAGAACAAGACTTTGAAAAGGTGTCATGTCCCTGTTAAAAATCCTTATGGTGGTTCTTTTTCAACCTCCTGTACTTTAGAGCGGGAACTCCATGCTGAACTGAAGAATGGCTTTTGTTTTAGGGCATACCTCTCCTGTTGTGCATGAAAAAAAAAAAAAAACCAACCCAGTCATTTTCCTTCCGTTCTTTAAATCTTTTAATCTTTAAGGAAAGTGCAGTTTAGTTACCACTGTAGGAGACTTGCAAAGGTTTTTCAGTTTGACTGTCTGAGGATTCTGCCTGCTCTGAGCACATACATGCTATCTGCACAGACACACACATAGCAACAAGTATTGCAGCGTGGGGTTGGAAGGGGTTCAAAAGGATTTCGGCAGCTCTGATCTATTGCAGGCTGAGTTGGGTCTGGGGTCTAAACTCAGAGTAGAAAACTTGCTTTTGTTCTGTGTAACCTTGTGGTTCTACCAAGTAACATAGAAGGAGAAAGTCATTTGAACCTAGAGGGTAGAAAAGATGGATCAAGCAAGGAAAGGAATGTTGTACAGATTGGAATAAAGACTCTGAAGCTGCATTGGTATCAGTAGATAAAATCAGCTTCTCTGCCCTTGAAACCAACTGACACAGCATAGCTTATATCTGTATAGCTCACATCCCTTCCCACCCAAAATGCAATGGCCACATCCAGCCTGCCGGCTTTAAGTGGTCTCCAGCCCATGCTACCTCCAGGTATTGCCTGGAAGAGCACTAGGTTCATTCCGGCCAAAATGATGCCAGACTCCATGTTAATGGTATGGAGAGCTGCACAACAGTCCCTTGAGCATTTGTTTTCTAGTGTAGATGAAGGCTTATGGTGGGAGTGAGGTGGGAACAGGGAAAAAGTTCAGCTCCTCAGTCTGGGAATATTAGAGGAGAAGACTGAGGAAGGGGTCTAAATAAGAAATGGGAGACTGGGAGAGAGCTGGCTTTAGCGAAAGTGCTTACCGTGAATGAAGAGTTCCTGGATGGGAAAGGCAATTTAATTGCAGTCTTTGTAAACAACCATATCATTTCAAATACTGTATACTCATCTTCTAAACATCTGTCAAAGCGAGGTGCCCAAAACTCTATTCTGGAGTAGCGATAACAGCAGTCAGCACAGAATGATCATCAGTCTAGTGCTTTGCAGTCCCAGATTAGATTTCATGGATTTTGAAGGATGTTATTTTTTGTATTTTTGTAATGATATCAATACATAATAGAACATAAATCATGTGGATGTCTCATTTGCAAAAAAAAGTTTTATTACATTGTTTGGATTACTTTTAAGCATCACCTCAACCCTGAAATTTCTTAAATTTATGTGACTTAATTTGGAAACAATTGCAAGTAGTGTTTAATGTTTATATTTCAGATGTATATTCTAAGTCACACCTCCCATTTAAACTATAATTCCTCCGGGAATTTTATTGCTTTTCAAAAAGTTCATTCAATGATCACTACAATGGTAAATGGAAAGGAGCACTACTATGCAATCATTAATGGTGTGGAGCTGTGTTTTCAGTAGAATTGATGTTTTATTAGAGTAGTGATTAACAAATACTTTGTGTTGCCAAAGGAGAAAAACACAGCCAAGGTAAAGTGCTTACAGAATCACACAATGGCTGAGGTTGGGAGGACCCTTTGGAGATCACCGAGTCAAAATCTCCTGCTCAGAACAAGGTCTGCTAGAGCAGGTTTCCTAGGACCGTGCCCAGTCAGGTATTGAAGATCCAGAGATGGAGACTCCACAGCATCTTCGGGCAATCTGTCTCAATGTTTGACCACCACCACTGACGTGGTCAGTATTTATCATATTTAAATGGAATTGCTTGTATTTCAGTTTGTGCCCACTGCTTCTTGTCCTTTCACTGGGCACCACTGAGAAAAGTTTGACTGTCTCTGTTACTGCTCTTATTAGGCATTTATACACATTCATAAGATCCCTGTCGGCCTTCTCTTCTCCAAGCTGAGCAGTCCCAGCTCTCAGCAACTTGTCATATGTCAGATGCTCAATCCCTTAATCATCTTCCTGGCCCTTCACTGGACTCTCTCCGTTATATCCACATCTACAGACCTAGCTTAGTCTGACTTTCTCTCAACAGCTTTTTTGTATCAGAGTAACGTGAAAGTGGAATAAGGATGGATGCATCCCAGAGCTTCTCTTTAATAGTCTCTCTTAATAGTCCTGTTCCTTTTTCTTTAGCAGTTTTCTCAAGGGATGCCCTTCCTCACACCCAACACAGTCATTCACTTGTCACAGTGGAGTATTCAAGAGATCAGGCCAATAGCAGCAATGAGACTTCCAGTGTCATTGTGACATCAGAGCTGTAGGATAAACTATCTATGAAGGAGACATGGTGCTTAGCTGTATTACCCCTTGTGATGTAGTAGCCTTACTCAAAAGTTAGCTAACTATTGCTCTGAAGCTGTCAATAACCTGTGTGGTCATAGCTATTTCATATCAATACATCTGTTACCAGCACTGTCCTAGAGACAGTGTGTGCTCAATTTCTAATACAGTTACACTGCAAAGATTCAAAGAAGAGATTCTCAAAGTTGCTGATGGTGGAGATGGTAATGTTCCCTCACCATTTAATAGCTCAGTGATTTCAATACTTAGGATTCAGGAGATCCATGTGTCCATTCTTCAGTGTGACCTTAATTTGTTCTCTTGACTCTGGACAGCTTTGTACTACCATAAATTGCACACTGGAGCACAGATAGAAATCCAGATATCTTATCTCTCGAGGTACTATGATAAACTAGTAGCTGCAAGGTTGTTCTCAGCTTATTTTTGGTCACTGTTTGCATGTAATACCTAAAATGAAACATTGATCAGTCTGATCTCTTGTCTCTGGCACACGAGACCATGGAAAGCAAGAGAGGCCAACTTGCTGTGCTGGTTGTACGATACAGTTCTAGGGAGAAGGAGCAGAAGGCCATAACTATTTCTGTCAATGTCACATTCAGTAAATGAAGAATAGGACTTTGTTTTCCAGCACCACTATCAGGAAATAAGAAGTAGTAAAAATAGCCTTGCTGCTTCATTAATGCACAATAAAGACATATTGGCAGGTCTGTGGAGTGCCATTAATGGCATTCATAGCAGTACCCTGATGGCCTCATTTACCAAATTGAGTCTATCTTTAATTATGCACAGTAAAAATACTAGTGATTTAGATTTTGATGTAATGAGCTTTTTAATGTAAATGTCAATGCCAAGCTGGTCTTTATGTACCTTCAGATGTCATTAGAAACACTTATGCAGACACAGTTCACAATAAATTCATGTTTTAGGAAGTGTGTGTTTTTGGGAGGCATTAAGAAATGTTATTTGGGAGGCTTAAGAAATGTTATCCTTATACATAAACAATTCATATTCTCATTGTATTGATGTGACACGTATTTGAAAGTATTTACACATCAGCTTGAAATTATTAGACATTGGTCGTCTGGAGAGCTTATCTTAAATATAAAATGTAGTTTGATAAACAAGATCAATTCAAAAGGTTGCCATAACGTTAGTATTGCTTCAGCCTTTTACCTGCGAGAGCACTTTAGAGCAAACTATTTTGCTGTATTAGCTGACATTAAAAAAAAAAAAAAAGGAAAAAAGAAGTAGCTGATATTTTCTCTCAGCTACTGTTTTTCACTGTGAGTTCCCTATGTCTGGCTCTTGGGACACTATTATAGACAATCCCTTTAGCAGAATTTGCCTAGACTTGTTTCTATTGTAAGAACATCTTCCACTTTCTAACCTTTTTTCCTTTCTCCTGTCCACACAGAGAATTAGAAACCGAAATTTTCCTTGTGCTCTTGAGGTAAAATAGTATTCATGGACAACATTCATATAACAACTGTAATTTCTTTTGTCAGAAGACAAAACTGTTAAAAATGCAATAAACTTTTTTTCCCTAGAAACATTTTAGACAGAAACTCAGTATTTAAACCATGCTCTGCTCTATCATTGAACAGTACCACAGAGTTGTTTTTCCCAATTATGTTGCAAAAGCAGATGAAATAGATGAAACAATCAGATATTCAAAACTTAGGCTTTAAAAAGTTTTATTGCCAGATTACAAGCATGTCTGAAAGACTAATTTTATATATATAAATAATGACAGAAGTAATTCTGAAGAAAGGCATTTCAACTTTATAACGGAGCTCACTGTTCTATGGTAACATTATGAACTCTTTGCTAAACTGTGATCATGTAATACTACTGGTCTGTGTAAGCAGAAAAACAATTAAAAAACCCCCAAACAAACATACAAAAAAACCCAGTATGAAACATGGAAGTCTGAACTTCCTGTTAATTTTCAAAATTAAGTCAGTGAAGTTATAAGAAGTAATAAAATCAACGTTGTGCTACATCACTACTCATTTGAGCAGAAATCTGTGGCTAATATGCTTACTCCAAACTTCATATCAGCTATGAAACCTTCTTATGCATCAAAATCTATCGATTTCTTTTTTTATTGTCAGAATGAACAGTTTTCTTCTGTCATTTTTTATAAACCAAATAATTTTCAGCACATTAGAACTGAAACTTGCATCAAAATAAATGCCCCAAGAATACTGTACAGATTAGGTTAGTAGAATACTCAGTTTGACCAAAATGTCAATTTTTGAGTGATTGCTAACATTGTGTCATTTGTAATTTTGTCAAAGTATTTCTCCAGACGGATTCACTCTTAAATACAACTATAAGGTAATTAAGAGGGTGAAAGAAGAAAAACATATTCCTCTTCTAATTTCAGGCAGTCTTACAAATGATCTTGATAGGAAAAGTCACTTAAAAAAAAAAAAAAATCAGACAAATATCTCCTTATCCATAAAGGAAAAGAAAGATTTTTGTCTTAAACTTATAATTAAAAAACAATTAAGCAGATTTGAATAGAAACATTCTGAATGAGAATGTGAAATATTTGAAAACTAAATTTGAAATGCTTTTGGGGAAACCCTTTTTTCTGCTCTTGTGTCTTGTGACACTCCAGTTCTTGTTAACCTTCCAACCTTGAATAAAATAGAATAGACAATATCATTTGGAAGGGACCTGCAACAATCATCCATCCCAACTGTCTGACCACTTCAGAGCTGACCAAAAGTTAAGCATGTTATTAAGAGCATTGTCCAAATGCCTCTTAAACACTGACAGGATTGGGGCATCCACCACCTCTCTAGCAAGCCTGTTCCAGTGTTTGACCACCCTTTCAGTAAAGAAATGCTTCCTAATATCAAGTCTGAATCTCCGCTGGTACAGCCTTGAGCCATTCTCGTGCGTCCTATCACTGGATACCAAGGAGAAGAGATCAGCACCTCCTCTCCACTTCTTCTTCTCAGGAAGCTGTAAAGAGCAATGAGGTTGCCCCTCAGCCTCCTTGTCTACAAATCAGACAAGCCTAAAGTCCTTAGCCACTCCTCACAGGACATTCCTTCCAGCCCTGCCACCAGCTTTGTTGCCCTCCTCTGGACACATGCAAGGACCTTCACATCCTTCTTAAGTTGTGGGGCCCAGAACTGCAGGCAGTACTCCAGGTGAGGCTGCACCAACGCTGAATACAGCGGGATGATCCCCTCTCTTGACCGGCTGGTTGTGCTGTGCGTGATGCACCCCAGGATGCGGTTTGCCCTCTCAGCTGCCAGGGCACACGGCTGACCCATACAGAACCTGCTGTCAGCCAGCACCCCCAGATCCCTTTCTGCAGCGCTGCTTTCCAGCCATTCCTCTCCTGATTTACACTTGTGCCTGGCGTTACTCTGTCCTAGGTGAAGAATCTGGCATTTGGATTTGTTAGATTTCATCCCATTAATTGCAGCCTAATGCTCCTGTCTGTGTAGATCCCTTTCAATAAGCTTAAAGGGTTTATCAAGCTTTTATTGCCTTTCAAAGGCAGAAATATACCAAAAGGTGATATTATAATGAGGCTATAAACCTTACACTTATTCAAATTGTTTTCTTCATGATTAGCAAAGTTTCAAATAATTCTTACAGGCACTAAAAAGATTGAAAATTACACTGATTTAGGACAAAATTAGCAACATGATTTTCAATTAAGTAAGGGTTTGAGAAGTCTAATATGAAGTAGCAGTTTCTGGTAGTTAGTTGATGACATATCAAACCTTTTCTTCTTGCTATACTTCCTCTCTCTCTGCATGACCCTATCCCATTACAGTCCATGATACCGTCTCATGGGTTATGACAAGATATGGGAGTTAAAAGTGAGGATTTCCACCAAATAAGAGATTTCCATACTGCTAAATGTTCAAGTTCTAACATTTTGAGAGGGTTTCTATTAACTAGCAGTGAAGCAGAATGTAAAGGAGGAAGGGCAAAAAATATGAAAGCAGTATGAGATTTAAAGGTGAACTTCAGTAAGAGCATTTGGGATTTTTAAACAATTAGTTGGAGAAAAGAACCCAAAGGGAAAAAATAGATCCACAGATCTCTATTGCCACTTAATTCTACATAAGAAATTCAAGAAATTTTAAAAAATTATATTTATATATATGTCCTGGTTTCGGCTGGGATAATTTTCTTCCTAGTAGCAGGCATAGTGCTGTGGTTTGGATTTAGTAGGAGAAGAATGTTGATAACATACTGATGTTTTTAGTTGTTGCTAAGTACTGCTTATGCTAGTCAAGGACTTTTCAGCTTCCCATGCTCTGCCAGGTGCACAAGAAGCTGGGAGGGGGCACAGCCAGAATAGTTGATCCAAAGTGACCAAAGGGCTATTCCATACCATATGATGTCATGCTCAATATAGAAACTGGGGTGGTTGGCCGGGGAGCAGCGATTGCTGCTCGGGAGCTGTCTGGGTATCGGTCGGTGGGTGGTGCGCAATTGCATTGGGCATCACTTGCTTTGTATATTATTATTATTATCATCATTATTATATTGTTATTATTATCATTACTATTTTACTTTATTTCAATTATTAAACTGTTCTTATCTCAACCCAGGAGTGTTTCTCACTCTTACTCCTCCAATTCGCTCCCCCATCCCATCGGGGTAGGGGGAGTGAGCGAGCGGCTGCGTGGTGCTTAGTTGCTGGCTGGGGCTAAACCACGACATAAACAAAAAAAAAGGTACAAGTCATTAAAAACGATAACTATGCTGATACTAGTGGACAGTCCACCAAGTCTTTAAGCATCTAACAAGATACTAGGTTGCACTGAGGAATATAGGGAAATAAATTCGGTGAAGTTTTGCATGATACATATTGTGCAGCTAAACCACGACAATATACAACTATATACTTATACATAGTTGTTTTACACAGAAAGAATATTGACATCTATAGAAAAATTATATTTAGTATTGATTTTATTTCTCTTTTTGGCTTTTAGTGGGTTGTTTCACTAGAAATGTGAAAAATTGAATACTTCTATAGCTAGCTGAATTTTAGACCTTGTCTCAACTTAGACCAAAGTTAGAAAAGGCTTGTGTCTCCTTATTCTGTCTTTGTCTGTCCACAAATATAAAGGTCAGAGACACAGCCTTTTCCACTGTCCCCATTTTTGCTTCTCCCCTTTCTAAATCCCTAGCCCACATCGACATCATTCTCTCTTAAGCAGCCTCTAAAGCCAAGTTTTTGACTACTGCTTTTCTCTTATGATGGCTAGTAGACATATATGATTTTTTCACCTTGAGATGGAAATACTAGTAAGTTTGTGATGGTTCCCATGACTATAGCTTCAGTCACCTTAAAAAGTGAAGCTAAGGCATATCACCAAGCCTCTTTCTCTTCTTGACCTTTGGTAAAAAGAAAAAGATATGCACATTTGTGACAGGTCAAGGTGCATGGTCTGTGACTGGGCTGCTGTGCTCCAAATGTGATTTTTTTTTGTTCTTTTTCTCCTATTTTGGAGCTGCATTTATTTTGCCTATATTATAGAATATATACACATATATATGCAAACACACACTTTAGCCATGGATAAGCAGGTTTTAGTGTCTGTTTATATCAAAAAGTATATTAATTTAACAAATACCGGGTTTTTTTTCTAATGTCCAAACAAAGCCTTCATTCTAATGTGTGCTTAAATATATTTTGGGGTGTTTTGGTTTTAATCATCTAGTAAGGCCTTGTGTTTTCAGTAGAACATAGTAATGTACTTAAAACCTCCCTGAATGAGACATATGTACCTCAGGGGAACACAGGGTCTCTAAAAGATAAATCTCTGGGGTAGCAGTTTTGACCACTTTGGCATATACAATGATAACCTTTTTGGTTTTCTGCTTCTTGTTCTGCCAGCCCTATCTCAGTGTATGTGAATCATTAGGCAGTAGGCAGTAGGGTTAGAAGTGCAGATATATATTTAATGAGCTGAATGTCAAGAGCTTGCCTGCTCTTAATAGCTGATGATTTTACAAGTCAGATGTTTTCCTTGTGCTGTCACTCTGCTTTAGGTTTCACAGTAGATATCGTCTTGGCACTTCTAGTCTTAGCAGGCAGCCTGTGTGCTCTCCTCCTCTTCCTCTTGTGGAGATGTGCCTTCATCCTCCTGGGCTCTGGAAGGGAGAAAGGCCATGAGAGGGAGGTCCTCAATTGCAGTGCTATAGTTACTGCTTCCTCCAGACATGGCCGCTGCTGCTTCCTCTTCATTTCTCCACGTGTACTCATGCTGGTCCATGATGTACTGGCTGGTGTTGTGGGGCGCACACATACCTGGCAGGCAGTACCCCGCCATGTTCATGGGGCGGAGGCACATGCTTGCCTCTCGCAGTGTCATCGCTGGCATGTGCAAGGTCATGACCCAGCAGTGGTCCTTCACATTCCAGAACAGCACTTCCTCTTGGTCACTGCCGCTCTGCCCACCTGCCTGGTCTTGGTGGAGGGGCTCAGTGTGTTGCTGTTGCTGTTGATTTCTCCTCTGGTCTTGACCCTGCCAGCATGGCTCCCCAGGCTGCTGATGCTGTGGTCCATACACAGGAGACCTGCGCTGGCCACCCTGCCTCCCACAGCCGTTGGAGGAAGTTGCACAGGGGTCCTGCTCGATGAGGCCTTTCTCTCTCTCCTGCTGCTTTTTGTCTCTGTTAAAATACCGTTTCCCCCTGTGCTGCCGTCGTCGCTGCCGCCGTCTTCTGCCCCTGCCAGTCCTGTTGCGCCGATGGAGCAAGTGGGGCATGTCATCTGCCTGCACCTGCTGCTGCCACCCTGGCCTATTGCCATTGCCCTCAGCTTGCCATGCCTCCTCATGCTGCCCAGGATCGACCACGGCCAGCGGTGTGGCATGGCTGGGTGGGCTGTGCCAGGGGTGGTCTCCTCTCCTACTGGGGTCTGGCTCTGCAGTGAGGGCAGCGTCCCTGTCCCCATGGGGGATGTTTAGCTGGGAGGGCTGGGAGGGAGCCTTGTAACTTGCCCGCCCCATGCTGACACCCTGCCGTCCCGCGGAGGGTCTTTGCCTGGGGTGGCCTGGGGGCAAAGTGACGGACTGCCCTGCCACCCTGCCCGGTGGAACCAGTGGGGCATGATTGTGACATAGGGGTGATGGCTGTGACAAGGGCACCAGCCTTTGTGACCTCAGCCGTGGTCAGCAGTGGGGACAGGGCACATCTGCGCCTCCCTCCCATGTAAGCCCAGGCCCCAGACCAGGTCTAGCTTTAATGTTAGTCAGTCCTAATTTTTGCTTGCCTCAAAGCACCTTGTAAAAGTGAATGTTATTCTGGCTGTGTGGTGGAGAAAGATGCAGAGGGACTAAGTAACTTTCACAAGCTCACACAGGAAGTCAGCACCACCTAAAAGCCTTTCTTGCTCTCCTGACTCAAAATCCTGCATCCAGTCCTTTACATCACGTGTTGAAATTAATTCCTGTCTTTTTATTGTGAAAGGTAGCAAGATGGATAACAGGTCTATCTTAAGATACATTTTCTATACATACTATATTTACATCATACCAGGTGCTATTTGTAGATTCTCTGTTGTTCTTTTCCTGGGGTACAGAATAAATAAATAAGTAAATTAATTAATATGCTATGGTGAGACAAAAAGCTTTATAAAAGACAGCTAGGTTGATGACAGGTGTTATACAATACATGTATTTATTGAAAAACAGCTAGTGTGTCCTCATTCTCACCAGGAAAAGGTAAGGGTGGGGTTTGTTGTGGCTGTGTTTGTCCTTGTGGGATTTCACAAGGCTTGTATAGCTATGAAGAAGTGGGGATTTATTGTTTTAGCCTTGCTCTCCATCCAATGATTTTGTCAGATCAGGCTTATGGTTTTGTACTAAGTGATGCAAAGCCACATATAGGCCAGAATCTTTGTCAATCTTCTGCTGAGACATGTCATCAAGGACTCTGAATTTTTGTACTTAATGATTAGAGCATCTGTGTCATATTTTGCCCTGTGACATAAAGTGTTCTGATGGAATTTCTAGTCTGTTTATTTAAATACAAAATGAGAAAAATAGTAAAATATTTTTAAAAATATAAAATACTTGTTTGCAATATTCCATACAAAAAGGATTTTTTTTTTCCCTAGGCTGATTTAAAAAAAAAAAAAACCCAACAAACAACAAAACAACAAACTAAATCCACACAATGTTCCTTTGTTTTCCTCGTGCAAGAGTTTCCCATTCCTTCAGCTTTCACTAAAGATGAAAGGAAAAAAATGTGCACAGGATTAATTTTACCAAACATAAACAAAGTCACATCTACCATTAATGTTAGGCTTTGGTAGAATATCAAGTGTTACTATTTATCAACACACGATGGCAGTAGTAGTCCATGAAATGATTAACTGATGATGAACATTAGTAAAACGAAATGTCTCTTACACCTTTTTTTCTACAGATAGATACAGGTTTTGCTTCTGAATCTTGATAGTTACAGAGCTCAGCTCCACGGAGGAATGAAGAAAAGAAAAGAAAAAAAAAAAGGAGGAAGGTTCATAGTCTTTGCTTAATCAAGGTGGCCCTAACTGTTATTCCAGATACAGTTTGTGATCTCAAACTCAATGTATAAAGTGGCAGCCTGGCAATGTCATTAACCATAGTGACTTTCTGGAAAGCTTCCTCTGGCTTATCATTCTGATTCTGTAGTGATTCTTTACCTCCTGGTCAGATTGTAGCACTTCAGGGATCATCCCCAATCAAAAGAAAGATTTCTTTAGCAGCACATTCAGCTAATAATGCTCTCATATCTGTGATCAATTTTGAGTGAGGTATCATAGGAGCTTGCTGGAGAGACATATTGACTAAGCAAATACAACTTTTTGCAAACTGCATTGTCACTTCATCTTCAATATGTCGAGAAAAAGTCTTTTAGACATGTAAAAGTAGTTTAATACTCACAATGATCAGTTTGGTTGGATTTGATGTCATTACTTATCTTCTTGTTGAACTCTGACAGCTTCAGTCCTTCTCCAGAATGTATCTGCATGGATTTCCTTTCAGATGAGCTCTTTGATAGAAACTAGACATTTAACATCAGCTCCCTGTAACTTAAAGTAATTGCACAGTGTTGAACAGCTGATATTCTCATGAGTCTCCCAAGCTGAGTCAGATTGGTCCTGTGGCTGAAGGCACATTTGCACTGATTAATGGATTGTGCTACTGAGAGAACCCTGTATCCTCCCAGCTCCAGAAGCCAGCAGCAGAAATAGCTACACCTCTGCAAAAAAGCCTAGGTTAACAGGATTTACTGAGCAGAGCGCAAGGGTAACATAGCTACACTGTTTCAGACACCTGATGTCCTCCCAGCACAGTTCAGTCCCCCAGGCAAAGAAACGATTTACAAGTTATTCATTCCTCCTGCAGCAGTCCCAGCAATTATCAAAAGATGTCAAACGCACGGCTGCTGCACTGAACTGTATAAAATGTAACAGTAATCTTTTTCTTTTAAAACCAGCACTGGTTTTACTTTTGTGATTCACTAACAGACCTTTTCTGAGAGCATGGACTTGCTAGCAGAGAAAGACTTGCAGAAATTACTCCAGAAGAGCCAGGGCTCTATCCACTTCCAGGACTTGCTACATGTCCAGACAGGAGTGGTGGAAAACAGCAGCAGATTGGCCCATACATGACTCAAACACGTAACCTTGGCATTATTTGTGCTAACCTCTGAACTATTTTCTGAAGTGGGAAGAGCATCAACTGAATTATCTCTGATAACACTCTCATGCTATAAGGGTAGTGTAAGGCCTGGTCAATTAAGGAATTCAGAGCAGAACATACGTTTTCAGGCTGTGGATTTAGAATAAGTGGAAATACCATCCTACAACCTGGAAAACAGGATGAGGCGAGTTTGAAGACCTGATGCCACACTCACTGTGTCGTAGTAACTGGCTGCTAGGAGCTGCAGCTGTTTTGGTTATGTTTAATGGCACTAAGGTCCTGCAGAGTGGAAGACATGAGACACCTCACTTAGTGTCCCACTCTGGAGCCATCAAGTCAAACATTGCAGGTGTTTTCTGCAGGCACCCAAATTCTGTGTTATAAGCATAAAATAGTGCACAAAGGATCAAGGGAGAGAGATAAAGAAATGAATTCAGTGAAGCACAGCCAATTTCCTCAAATAGAGCTTGGCTACAGAAAAGCTGGGAATTACCATTTGTTTGGTTTTGGGTTTTAATTTAATTTTTATTCAGTTCTTTATTTTTAATAGACTTCCCAGGTTCTTGCCCCGATACTGAGTATTTGGCAAAGAGAATTATCTGCAAATCTAACACCTTTCATTTGTTACTCAGTACTTAAGAATCTGCATACAAAGGGTATATATGTTTTTCAGTCTGCGGGGCAGACTTTAATTTAAATTAAAGTGGTACACCTGTCTTCTTGTGTTGAAAATATACCCCTCTGTATCCCATGAATTGATTTTGAAGCAATTATTTCATGTTAGGGTGGTCTAGGTCTGGGTTTGCTCCTAAAAATTCTGCCTGTTTCAGTTCCTGAGAGAAGTGTTTTCATTTCCAACTTCAGAGCAATAAGATTCCATCCCTTTATTGTGTCTTTCTGGCTTCCTTACTTTTACAAACCCACCACCTGAGCACACAGCCTTTCACCTACTATGAGTTTTCTATTTTATTGCCTGAAATTTGGGTTAGCCTCCCTTCTTTTTAATAAATGAGAACCCCAGATCTCATATACATTGCTCTTGAAATAATTACAGAAACTCATGCAAACATAATTTTTAAATGCAACCAAGTAAGAGTGAGGATACTGTTCTTGCAGATGTCAATAATATGAATTATGAAAGGTAGTAGGCTCAGTGGCAGAGAAAAGAGATTACTATTTTTGCATTAATATCCACTCACAATAGAAAGGGTATCACAGCAGATATTCTGTATGTATAACGAATAAAATTGAGAATATAGTGAGTGTGCTTGGCTTTGTGAGCTAGCACCAGAATATTGTCCTCATTAATGGTTTTGTTTCATAAAAACATAGAATCATAGAATGCTTTGAGCTGGAAGGGACCTTTAGCGATCATCTAACCCAACCCCCTGCAGTGAGCAGGGACAGCTTTAACTCCATCAGGTTGCTCAGAGCCCCGTCCAACCTCACCTTGAATGTTGCCAGGGATGGGGCCTCCACTGCCTCTCTGGGCAACCTGTTCCAGTGCTTCACCACCCTCATTGTAAAAAATGTCTTCCTTATGTCCAGTCTAAATCTACCCTCCTTTAGTTTAAATCCATTATTCCTTGTCCTGTCACAACAGGCCTTGCTAAAAAGGTTGTCCCCATCCTTCCTATAGGCCCCCTTTCAGTACTGAAAGGCCGCAATAAGGTCTCCCCGCAGCCTCCTCTTCTCCAGGCTGAACAACCCCAACTCTCTCAGCCTGTCCTTGTAGAAGAGGTGCTCCAGCCCTCGGATCATTTTTGTGGCCCTCCTCTGGACCCACTCCAGCAGGTCCATGCCCTTCTTGTGCTGAGGGCCCCAGAGCTGGACGCAGCGCTCCAGGTGAGGTCTCACCAGAGCAGAGCAGAGGGGCAGAATCCCCTCCCTTGACCTGCTGGCCACGCTGCTTTTGATGCAGCCCAGGATTCGGTTGGCTTTCTGGGCTGCAAGCGCACATTGCCGCCTCATGTCCGGCTTTTCACCCACCAGTACCCCCAAGTCCTTCTCCACAGGGCAAGAGAGTTGGTTTGTTTGAGAGAAGGACAAGTTTGTTTGTTTTCCCTAGGAAGCAGAGACTTATACTATGGGCACAGGACTGGGCACAATCTCTAAAGCTTAGTCTTCTCCATTACACAGGTTTTTTTCAAGGTTCTTAGTTCTGGTTTTATCTATCTTTTGCTAAAATCAGTCAGGTTCATACACATTCACTTTGTGAAGTAGTGTGAAGATAACTCAAGTAGAAAATTTCTAAAGGCTTTTCTTACAAAAGTCAGTGGAAAATGACAGCTACACTACTGCTTACAGCATTGATAATATTCCCTAGCAATCTCACAGTCATTGGAAACAGAATTCAGCAAGAATAGAGTTGTCTAGTTTCCGCATCTCCAGCGCTCTTTTTATTTCTGGTGTATGCCAGGCATGGCATTTCTGACCACAGGACACATTGTAGGAGTTTTTGTCTGTTCTCCTTTGGTGCAGTTTTGGTACAACTTCTTCTTTTGGAGAAATTTCACATTGACTTTTTGCCTGTATCATACATTCACAGTTGCAAAAGTCAGAACATTTATTTTCCCTAACACAGGCATACACTTGGCATTTTCTTGAATGGGGAAGTTGCAAGACTGCTTGAAAGACAAGCACAGGCTTAGACCTTGTTTGACAGTGCTGTTGCAGGATACTGAACTGCAGAGGAAGAGCAGCTAAGGCTCAGGCAGAGAAAAGTAGCAGAGCAGGTAGCACATGCACTCTGCATACTGAGCACCTCTCCCAAACCTCTGAAGAATGGAATTTGGTAGCAAGCTTCAGGAGTTCTGTTCACATGAAGCAGGTCTGCACTTGAACATCACAACCGAGTTCCATAAGACTCAGCCTGATCTGTACTGTGGAATGACTGAAGTTCAGAGAAACCACACAAAAAAGAAAAATATATACACAGAAACTGTGAACTCCCTGGCTAGATTTCCACAACTGGATAAGGCCTGCGTTAGATTAGTACAGCTGACCACTATACAAGGGATGGAGCTCTGGTCTGTGGTTTTGGAGGTTTCTTCCAAGGCAGAGTTTAGAGAGATTATATTCCATTCAGTATTTCTTGACTTCTGGAGTACAATAGTGGATTTTTATCTACCATACAAATTCCTGCTTTTTTTTTTGCAACATACCCTTTCCTCGCTGTCCTTGATCTGAGAGTAGCTTGCAAAACAGTCTTCAAATTGCAGGTACACACCACAGAATATGTTTGGGGGCCAGATATCTGAACACCCATATTCCTCTGTGTAATTGGGGTGCACCATACTCATCACGATTAGCAAGAGTTGCCGTCTCTGACTGATATGCATCTTCCTGGAAACAGATGTGGTATAAGGAGCAAATCCATCGCCATGGCATGGTGCTTGACCCCCGCACAAGAGCTCAGGGGCTGATTCAACCTACTGCAGCAACTATGAAAGGGGCTTTAGTGCTGTCCCTCACTTCCCCCTCAACTCTTGAATTTTCATCTTTCCCAGAGCACATGTGCTCCACTGGGAACATGAACAGCTGGTGATAGCATGAGGGATGACGTGTGAATGGAAAGGAAAGGCTAGAATCTCTTGAGCGTAAAAATAATTGCATCTAGGATCTAAGACTTCTGGGATTTTTCTGCTCTCCCTCTGCCTTTCAGCACAACAGGAAAGAACCAGAATAATCTCTCTCTGCTCTCAACCCTACTTTCTTCCTCTCTTGTTTCATCATGTCACTCCATAACCTGTCCCCACCTCACATCACCTCCTTCCTCCCAGCTCCATCCCCTACTCAGTTCCCAGAAGTTCTTTGGCAGTACAGTTCCATCCATTGCATTATATTCTGTGACCCTTTGAAAGCTATTTATCCATTTTCTTGCCCTGGGTAGGTAAGTCACTTATTCAAACCTAGGAATTCTTTTGCTTATACCTCCATTTGCTGGAGGGGAAAGAGCTTCACAATCAGGATGTAAAGTAACCGGTGGAGGTTAACATTCATACATACATTTTATAGGTAATGAAACACATCTGGATATGCAAGTGTCTCTGTTCTGTAAGAATCTAATATTCAAGTTAATTAGATTACCATAAAATACAGCAATAGAGTGGTTTTTGTTTTGGTTTGGTTTTTTTTAATGTTTTGTCAGGATCAGTTGTTTTCTGACCTTTTCCTCAATTTATGTGATACTGTTGGGTTAACTGCACAGTTATAGCCAGTTCTGAGAACTTCTGCTTACCTGCTAGGCACTGAGAAAACACTTCAGTTGAACTGGAGTGTAAGGCAGTGTCCACACCTATGTTAACCATGTGAATTTGACTAGTTAGATCTCTCTGGAAGTCTTTGGAGATAAGTTTACACTGCAATATTAGGACTTTTTTAGGAATAAGCTTGTCTGCATGGTACTGGCCATGTTTGTGAGGGCTCCAAAAGATGTATTAATAGTGCAGGCTAAATAGCTGTAGATTAGGCAATGTTCAACCTGTCTGTATACCAGGGACATGAGTGCATAGACATTTAAACCCAATACAGAATCATGGTTGTTTTTCAAAGTATGCCCCAAAGCCTGCCTAAAGCTTGTGTCTGAACACAGGCATATGCCCAAGCAATGCAGATGCACAGAAAGTGATGGGGGGGTGCAAGCTCTGGCTGATATTTAGAAAGCAATGCATATGTGTCCTAAGAGATCATAACCTTCTAGAGGCAGTATCCACTATCAGCACAACACACTGACAGAGACAGAGATTTCACAGAAAACGACAGCCCAATAGAACAAATAATGTTTTTCCGCCCCAATGTTCCTTTTCATTTGATTGACAAAACAATATGAAGCTGGTTATTTACATATAGATTGACAGAACAGGGAAACTGAGTCCCAAAGGTGAGACAAAATGGCTACAGAATAAAATACTGTAGATTCTGTGTATTTAAGGATGTATTGCATATCACCCTTTTGACCACTAAACACAGTCCCATAGGTTCAGAATTTAGGCCTGAAATGAAGTCTGTAGCTCGGAAGGGTGTTTTTTAAAACCATTGACCTTTCAGTTACTATTAGAAGAGAAGAGAATTGGAGGGTGGAAAAAAAAATTGTCTCAGCTCTAAGAGCATGTATCTAAGAGCAACTCATGTCTGTGGAAAGAAATGTTAAAATGAAGATAACTGTTGTCATACAGTTTGTTCTGTACAAGTGTCTGAAAACAAAGAAAAAATATTTTAAATGGAAGCGAAGGGCCCAGCTCTTATGTTTGGTTTGGGTTTGGTTTTATTTTTTTGCCTATCTAGCTTTCAAGTAAGACTGCCAAATTGGTAAAGGTACGATCATAAAGGCACATCCACTGTAGCCTGTTGTATTTCTTCAACTCTGATTTTAGCCTGTCTGAGGTTGTTGCGTAAAAACCTGCTGTTCCTGTTCCCTGTATGTTCTCTTCTAGAAAGTGGCAGTGAGGGTGAAGAATGTGGTCTCTGTGAACAGAGCTTCCATTGCCCGGCCTGACAAATTTAGCAAGTCAGCTGCACTTATGTTTTAAATGAACATGTATGTTCAGTTAGATGAAAGGGAACTTTGATATTAAACAAATATCAACTTGTGTAAGTGGAAGGATTTGCTATGTTTTATGGGGATTTTTTTGGCTGCAGTCTTTCATCAAACCTTTATCACTGAAGATGTGTAGGTGTTGTTTGCTGCTTGTCACTGTAGAACAGAATGAGCAAATACCTATGTTGTATCTAATGCATCTTTTCTGGGGGCTTTCTCCCTAGAAAAATGTATTAAAGCTCCCTACAAAAGGAGAAGAGTTGTTCAAACTATCCAAATGAAGGGAATTTCCTAATCTTTAGCTGCTAAGGCTCTTAATCTGTAAAGCAGAAAAGCTGAGTGAAGTTGTTTCAAATAATTGGAAACTGAGACATGGCTCCACAAGGATATTTGTGACCTGGGTCTCTGAATTCTGGTCTTTAGTATACTGAACTGCAATGTTTTGTGTGACTGTAAATATGTCAAGGGGAGTTTTTTCCACTTCCTATGCAGAATAAAGTTGAGTATTCCTCAAATAGATCATTTTACATGAGATTTTTATTAGCCAGATAATCTGGCAGGCAAGTTTATCAAAGATACAGAAAACAGCTTTGCATCCCATCAGCATTACACAGACCAATTATTACTACAAAGGTATAAATAAATAGTTTATGTACTTTTGGGGGGTAATCTGATACAAGTTTAAACCCTATATTTCATTATTGATTCAATGAAAGATTCTGTTTGTTAAAGAAAACATGTTTTGTGGAATATTGCTAGTACTTTTCCAAAATGAAGGAAACTTTAAGGAAAGAAGTAGAAAAATTGGGCTGTCTCTGAGAAAAATATTTAATTAAATGAAAAGGGGATATATATTCAATTGTGTACACACATTTTTATTTCTTTATTTACTCTGTTATAGTTAGATTTTAACATATAAAACTATTTAACTTCAAAAATTCATACATTAGATCTGAATAATTCAGCATAAAATTTTGCATTTACATTGATCTTTTATTGCATTCAGTACAGTTTTTGTAGTAAAATATGTTTCTTGATATTGTTATACAACTTACAGTTGGGTGGGTAATGGAGTTGTCTTTTAGCATTGCATATTGTTCTTTGTATCTCAGTAATCGATTTCATTATCAATAGAAATATTTCCCAAATTAATGAGATTTGAAAAAATACATCTTGCTTACTGTAGCAGTGAGTTAATAATTTGTCTTTAAAGATTCTTATAGCGTATGACAGTATTTGCTTCTGTCAAAGTTTAAATGAGGTTACCAACAGGCAAACGGGGCAGACACATGTATGCATAAGGTGTTTTGCTCAGGTTGATGGGATTACCATCCAGTCTGATGTCTTCAAGAGCCCTACGTACATAAGTAAAATCTTTCATTTTGCAGAATGTGTCTTCGTGCATCTCTTGAATGTTGTTGTTCTAAAAAAAACAAAAAAAAGCTATCAGAATAGTCGCCTGAAAGTATTTTTTTATTCCTTGAAGAACAATTTATGGGTGTGTTTTCAATGCCTAGAGAGATACTTGTTTGAACCCAAGAGACCAGATTGTGGCTGCAAGTCATCAACAGAGAAATCTTCCAAGGAGGGGGAAAATTTCTTGGCCAGTGCATAGCTTCAAAACTAAGTAACTCAAACCATGTAGCAGAGATAGGCTTTGCAGGAGGGGCCTGGTAGAAGTATAGAGCATTTTCATTTCCAGGATCATATTGAAGAGCCTTATTAATGCAAATTGGAACCAGCATAGACCAGTCCAAAAATCATAGAACCATAATTATGATCCTTACAGCTTGATACGCCTCACCCTGCAAAGCCACACATCTGCAATTTGTTCTGTGACAAATTTCTTTCCCCCAGGCCCTCTCACACTAGCTTAACCTGCATCTGTATATATACAGGGAAATTTGAATGCTTTAGGTTTTATTCCTTTGATTTAAATTCCTCTTATATATCTTATCTTCATTGGGCTTTTATTCTCGAAGTGAGCCTTTTTCAACAATGAATTGCTAGAGTACAATATTGTCTGGAAATTGAGACTAAAAAGGTCATCTCCTAAAATGAGGGCTGTCTGAATATTTTTCCCTTCTCCATTCCTTTGCTAGTCAGGAATTGGTATGGGAAAAGGCCAGCTCACTAGCTTTGGTCCGTGGCACATAGCACTGTATATTTAATTTACAGGCATGGGCAGGTGAAAAAAAAAAAGTCAGCTAGCAAGCAGAGTATTTCTATAGATTTATTTATTGAAAGATAGAGGTCAAATTATATATGATACATCCGGTTAATTATTCAAAGGTTTTTTGCTCTATTATGCAATAGACAAAAACTTCTGATAATCAAAACTGGGCATTGGTACAAGAGGAGATAAAGGGAAAGAAGCAGAGATGGAAAAGGTTACAAGGAAGAATCCAGAAACAAAGGTTTAAGTAAAAGCAAATACCAAAAAAGGGATTACAGAAAGATGATGGATGGGATGTTCCAACTTAGTCAAATAGAAAAATCTGGCTGAAAAAATGTTAGCAACTGGGAATGGCCTTTATTAAGAGAATGAAATGTACTGGGTATAGATACAACCAATATGTAAAGCAACTTTCTTTGGGTATCTAAAAGAATTCCTATTGGAAGATTTGTATGAGCAGTTTGAGGGATTTCTGTCGTTGAAGTCTCTTAGACTAATGTTGCTCTTAGCAGCTGTGAACATAACTTTAATCTGTACTATAATAAATCTAGAATTTTAAGTTTGAAAAATATTATATTACAATTTCTAATAATTAATGCTTAGCTGAGATAAATTTTACTTTTTGCAAATACTGCACTCACTAGTTAATTGTATGTTTCCAATAGTTTGCTTAGTCAAGTAAGTACACTTTTTGGATAAACAGAAGAAACAAAACAAGGCAATAGTTTCACTTTCCAGTTTTACTTACTATTTGAACATGATATATAGAGCCATTACTTTTGTAGCCTACCTGAAGATGAAGAGCTTGGAGGCTTTCAGGGAGCGGCAATGGAATGCGATCCAAGTTATTGTCAGTGATGTAAAGATGCTGCAGGTCATGCAGATCCTAGAGGATAAAGGAAAAAGGCAGGGAAAAATGATAGACATTTTTGAAAATCTCTAGCAAGTAAGTTTGAAATCTATCACTGCAATGAGCACCACTGGATACTAACACATTTTTTTTCAGCATGATATAGTTGAAACCACAGAAATTCAAAGGCAGTCATGAACTTCCATTTGCATAGGCTGAGAACTGTTGCTGCTAAAGATTAGGTGTTTGGATTAAAATTCTTTTAAATGTCTAGAGACTTTATAATTAGAGATGTAATTTCAATGATGTTCTAATGTGAAAATACTGGCTCTTCTCGTCATTATGCAGAAAGGCTTCCTATTCTGCCTGTTTTCTTGCTTTTGTGACAAGCTTACTTGATTTTCCAGAAGTGTATTGGTGTTGAAGTAAATTGTAACTGTGTAAGAAATGCCTGAGCTAAAAATAAATTTCTCATTCCTTTTGAAAAGTTAAATCATTTTCTCCCTTGACTTAATAGAAGAAGTAGCTTCATTTGGTAATTATAACAATAGTAAGATATAAACTTGGCTAGGTGAATAAGGCTCAGTAGAATACTCTCATATTGCCTCCTTACATGCACAAGTTATCATGGTACTTAACTACTTCTTTGAGTGCAGTGTCGTAGTTTAATTCCTACTGACAGAACTCTGATATATCAGGGTGAAGGTTCTTGGCAAATATGGAAGATACAGGCTGACACTCCTTCATGGCTAAAATCAGGACAGTGCTGAAGAAAAGGGTGCTAGGCCAGAGTCTTGGTGTGCATGACTGATTTTTGTCCATCATTCCTATTCCCAACACCTCCCTTATGTTGGGCTAGGAGAAAGCATCTGATTCCGTAACTGCTGTTGGTTGCTTCATTAAGAACCTGTCTTCAAAGGAGGAAATTCAGAGATGGCTGGTTACAACTACCTTCTTAGGTGCAATTGAATAGTGCATATGAGCCAGGTCTAACATATGAAGCTAGCCTATATTCTATAATGACTTCAGATTTCACATGCAACTAGGAGCAGTACATGGTTCCTTCTCCCCACCAAAATTCTCAAGGAAGGAGGATCACTCAGAGGTTCCAATTTCCCTGCTTTTCCAGGTGGAAAGAAAGTATATACACTTAATGAATAGTCTAGCAAGTTCCCATGTAGATACATGGCAGAGTAAGTTTGAAGCACTGACATCCATAGCTTTGCCCTTCTCTCTTGCCTACTTGTAAAGGAACATCAAGCAGCTTTCTGGAGTCTTGCTAGTCATGTGGGTAGTGGATTCATAGATACAAACATAGTGTGCCATTGCATGTCTTGTGTGGATCTTTGTAAAGAAGAATAAAAAGGGTTATCATGTCCAGCTGATAGTGCTCATACATCTTGCTCCACCTTTATAGATTACCCAGCAGCCAGCAGAGCTACGACGCCTATAATCTTAGCGTGTTTAGTACTGTACGGGGACACTTAGGCTGCTCTTCTGATCACATCCTTTGGAGAGAGGAAGAAAACGTTTTCCCATCAAACCCAGACTTACTTTAAATGCCTCATTACGTATTCCTTTGCGACCAAGCCTGTTCTTACTAACATCGATGAATGTTAAGGTAGATGGTAACTCAGGGAGTTGCCTTATCCTATTGTCACGAAGCACCAGCTCTTCAAGTTGGGGCAATCTCCGGAAGGCATCTTCATGGATCTCTGATATAAAGTTTGCAGTCAAATCAATCCTCTTTAAATTATCTGGCAGAGAAATAAGATACAACAAGCATGTAAGAATGTATTTCCTGAAAGTTTTAAAAAAGGAGAAGAAAAATGGGTTATTTAAATTAAAGGTGAAGTCTCTTGAATCAGATCCATTCCTGACCCACTATGTGGAAGTTCGCTCTCTGTATGTAATGCAATAATCTGTATTTGAACAGTTCTCCTAAGGAAGGGGACCAACATCTCCTTCTCATCCTGTTTAGAATTGCCTTTGTCATCCTTCATACAGCTTTCAGTGAAAGATTTTCAAGTTAATATTTTTAAAATTTCTCTGTGTTCTGGAAATCTTTTAAATGCTTATCTTTTGGAAAAATAACATTTAAAGGGAAATAAACATACTCTCTACAACCTTGTCCCACATCGGTTTTTATTTTCAACATTTTCCTATATGTAAGAAATTGAATATATTGACTTTTTTCTAAAATACACTCAAACACTTTTTCCTATCAGAAAAGGAAAATGAAACTTACCTGTGGCAAAAGAGAACAATATCTAAATATCAGTGCACTGATACACATTAATTTTGAATGCATTATTCTGTAGCTTACTTCTGTTTTCCACCCAGAATGTTTTTCATAATTATTTTATGTTATTTTATTATTTTATTTTTATGCTAGCAGTATATTTTGGCCTAAATAAATTTTCTTTTCTTAGTATTTATTCCCCTTGGGTTTTTTATACAGCAATTGTGTTCCTTCCCAACCTTCATCTTGGTTTGAGGAAGCCAAATCCTTATAGTTTTCTTTCATAAAAGGATCTTTGCATTCCCCTGAATTATTGTAGTAGCCTTTTTTTGGCACCAATTCCACACTTCTCATCATGAAATCAATAAGCATTAGTTACACAAAGTTAGCTCTAAAACAAAAAACAAAGAATGTGTCTTGATATTCAGTCTAGTGAGTGTATAGCAGTCACTAGGCCTAAACAGGATAGACTCAATACTTCCTGAAAAATCAGGTATCTTTAAGAATCTCAAGTAGGAAACGTGAAAATATAAGGTCCCTAAATCACCAAGTCTGGCCAGTTTTAGGCCACAAGGGGTTGTGGATTAGCAGTTTTCATTTACTGAACATTTTCCTAGATAATTCTGGAGTAAACCAATGGACATATACTTTAAAGGTAGAATTTAAAGAGAAAATTTAAAGGTAAAATTCCTTCCATATGGATACTTTGCAAGTATTTGAAAGTATGTCTACCTGAGAACTTGTCTTGTTTAGGAAAACAGTACTTTCTAACAAACTACAAATGCTCCATGAGGTTTGGGTTTTTTTCTACCTTTCTAAAGCTGATTACAAGTAACAGCAAAAAGGCAGATGAATGTTGTTTTTTCTAATAGTTCAAAAAAATTGACAGACAATCTGCATTTGAAGTATTGACCTTTACATTCAAAAGTATCAAACAACTTTTCCATATGTGCATTTCTGTATATAATCCTACCATCATCAAACGTTTCATCAAACATTACATAAAATGAATCACTATGTCTTAGATTAATATGAGCCAGAAATAATAGAAATTAAAGCTAATTGCAACAATACTACTATCCATACTTAAGTTAGCAAAGTCATTTCTGTTGATCTTCCTGATTCTGTTGTAGCGTGAGTAGAAATATGTGGTTTTCTTAGGCAACGGTGGAACAGCATCAAGCTCATGATCATCACAGTAGACTGTAGTCCCTAGGCATGTACACAAAAGGCAAGTGGGAAGACCTATCAAAGAATTTAAAAGAAAACAGTTTGTTACAAAAAAAAAAAAGTGCAAAAATTATATGTAAATTACTATAATGAAATGCTCACCTAAGAACATAATGATAAGATTTTGTCGAAGATAAAGTTCACTCCCATTCTGTTTCGATCACCACATCATATAATAGTACCAAGAAAGTGATTAAATTCACTTAAAACTATTTTTTTTCTGCCTACGCCTATTAGAAAGTCATTTAATTCATTCTGATACAATGTTTCTCAGACTACAACACTAGAATATTAGGTGAGGGCAGCCAACCTAGGATCAATTTCCCCCTAAGCTGACAAGTGTGCACTTCTATCTAGATGGAGAAATAATAGCTGATGACTGAAACTTGTTATGATTTCCCATGTTTCATTCTGTAAGTAGTATTTCTGAATAATTTGTAAGGAAATTAATATTTTCCTACAGAGCTATGGAGAAGAATCTCAATTTCCCTTGCATGTTATTTAATTATGTTTTCTGATTAATAAATTCAGCACCATGAAAAATTTCTCTATCACTCTGAGTTAAGGTAACTTGGAGACCATGTTAACAAAACATTTAGTTACCACCAGAAGTTCACGAAAATTAAAAATGAAGCCATTTCATCTCAGTAATAAAACTGCATGAATACCATGAATTCAGACACTTCTTTTGATGATACTGTTAAAATCTGGTGAGAATTGTGATACTGAGTGGTTTGTCTGAATGTGATTTTTAGTAGGAAAAGTTGTTAGTTGCTACGTGTGTTGAATTTTTTGATACATCTTTTCTTTGATTATGGGTATAAATCAGCATGTCTGTTTCTCAGCTTTTAATCCCATAGAAATACTTTTCTGTTTCATGTTTTTCTCCTCCTTGTGGAAGATGTCTGGTTGTTTGTTACACAATTAATGAGTATGAAAATGTTTTTCTTGCAGATGGGTATTTTCTCCAGATCAGTTGTGGCTACATGGAAGATTTGCCTTCTTAATCTGTGTCAATTACCAACAAGCAGCTGTAACTAACAGAAGGGTAAACTATATATGTGGTGTCGTTTCAGGCAAGATTAAAGAATCAGTGACCAGAGTACTCTTTTATTTGAGAATTTCTACTTGAGCATCCAGGAATAACATTTCCGGAGAGATAAGACTCTTTTTATACTCTCCTTAACTTCCTCCACCGGACATTTTAAATTAGCTACAGGGAACAAGCCTGTCACAATGAAAAAATAAGTTGTCACACATTGAACCATTCCAGCAAATCTAGGCCTAAATGAATGTAGAGTTTAGGATGGCTGACACTTTTTCAAAATATTGCAACATAGTACAGGAAGAGAGTTTTCCATTCTGTCTTATTTTTGATCTAGGAGGCATGGTATTTGTCACCTATGGCTGGTGTAGACTGAAAAAGGACAGAGGTATAGGAAGGATTCAAAAATATATCAACAAGAAAAGATGAAATTGGCTTGATGTTCCTGGGCCTTGTAGTCTTCTATCCAGCACCAAGCCAAGAACAGCAACAACATCTGACAGAAAAATACATTGCTGAAATAAATAAAGAGACAAAAATAGTCTGATTTGGTATGTTACCACCTTGAGCCTCCCATGCCTAGCTTTAGTTGATGCACTAGTTGATTTGCATTCAGTGCTCAGTACGTGAAATGTTTTGTAACATCCTGAAGCTTTCAAACTTGAAGAAAATTGTGTGGTTTTTTGAGAACTCTCCTGGGAAAATCTCATTTCCATTTTTGTTTGTTTTGACAAGAGTGTATTTTTTTTTCCTGGTCAAGGCTCACTAGTAATATGTGTAAAAACAAGACTAGGAATGATTAATTTCTCTTTACTGAACACACAATATTGGAAGCATGAACTTTTTTTTTTTTTCCCATTTGTCTTCTGTGACACTCAGTGATAGTGTTAGGCATGGTAAAAAGCAGGATTTTCCTTTTGTTGTATGTTGATTACCATACAACACAAAGACCTACCACAGCAGTGGATAACTCTAGTGAGCTTCAACTACAGGAGTTTAGAGTAGCTGCTAACAAATGCCAATTATTGACATCACAATGTTTGTGTGGGAGAGGGACAGATTGTGTTTCACAATTTTAATTCCCCTGTGAGATACAGAAAGTTCTTATTTCACTATAGCTAGTCAGAACAGAAAATCGGCTTGACCCAAAATTTCTAAATAGCTCCCTTTCCTTAAGTTTCACAGTTTGTAGTTTTCATCGTCAAAAATTCTTCAACATTTTAATTATATTTTGTATGAACACATTTATAAAAACCAAGTAACAAATCATTATAAAATAAAGATAGTTGGTTATGATATTGAAATCTAAGTCAGTAAAAAAAGCATTAGTAGCATTTGCCAACCATTAGCAAAGTTTTAAGTTATAAATGTTTAAGTGTTAAGTAAAATTTTATTTGAAAAAAATCTTCATTGGCACACAGTTATTTTCATAGTGAAATAGTATGGAAACATTTTGACTAGGCACCTATCTGACTTCAGAGCATTCGAGACAGGCTTGTTGTACCTCTCTTCAGTAAGAGAGGTACAGAAATTATACACCTCTTCTTCATTAAGAGATGCAGACATTCATAAGCAAGCAAAGTGGGCTCACTCAAAAGCAAAGTTACACAAGCAAAACTCATTTCTCTTTCCTACTAACCATCTTGAGTTTGGGGTCCAAGAACCCCAGACCCCTGTGCTGAAGACCCATCAATTAACTTTGGCGTTGATGCTTCCTCTTCAAGTTCTTCTGTCAATGGTGCAGAAGAATAACTCTCTTGAATTATAGAAGGTAGTGCTGTCCCAATCTCTGTCTAGGGAAAATTAAGAGGGAACAGGAAATGTTACTGTTTACTTCCACTGGCAGTTGTTTCTCTTCCAGTTATTCACATTCTCCCACTAGAGGTCATAAATGTTCTGAGGTTTTGTGCTTGAGCTGCATTTTATCTGCCAGCTATAATGAATTCTGATGATGTGTCAACGATTCATGAAACTCCAACATACTTATTCACTTTTTATCTCAGTGTTTTAAATGTTTTATTGTATGCACACATGCATATACTTCATTAGCAAGAACACGTACTAACAAAATGCTTTTCCCACATTTATTTAAAGTTAAATTAGATTTCTGATAAAAATGGATATATTTTGTGTGACAAATGAAGTTTGCTGTGAAGCATCAAAAAGATGAAAGTCATTTGACCATAAAATTGTAAATTGTACAAATTTGTAAGTCCAAATACAACATAGATGTGCAGGGTCTGTTTTAAGAAGGCTAACATGTTTTAAAAATCTTATTATCTAAGAATTCTGGAGTCTAACTTCACATACTACTTGCTAATATGTTGACAGTGGTTTTGTCATTTTTTTTTTTTTTTTTTCTGAGTCTGACTACCAGAAGGCTCTGGTTAGCTTAATTCATCACTGGCTGCATTATGTAGTACAAAAAATTAAGTATATAAATAAAAAATGTTAGATAAAATCTTGGTTTAGAAAAATCCTATAAAATTTGGCAGACCCTTTCATGGAACTAGAAACCTTATTTTTAATTCTCCACTCAACATAACTCAACATTAGTCAAACCAGTAAATTTTATTGTATTAACTTTAATTCTAAAGATGCATTCTGTTGTTTTTTCTATATGACAACTTCAGGATAAAAATGAAGATGTAGCAATTTTCTTGCATCATATCACCTCTCATAAAAAGAGTATTGCAGATTTGCCAGGTTTGTTGCAGAGGGGCTTATGTTTGCAAAGAGATAGAGTGGTTTACTGTAATCACCCAGACACTGAGAATCCACTCTAGTTGTGTGACCTTTGCAAGTTATTTAGCACTGTATCTTCATTTCCCCATGTGTAATAATATTCTTTGACCACGCCAGGACCTCCTTTGAAAATACACTTTCTATTTTTTAAATCCCAGACTATAAATTAATGTCCTTATAGGGCTTTGCACATCTGAGGTACTGTTTAAAAGTCAGGTAATACATCCACCCCTGTGGGTGCTGCACCCCTGCGTTGCAGTTAATACTCCTTAGTCTGTATCTAAGGCATGACCAAAAATAGGAATTTTGTCACAGTATCTTTATCCCAAGTGCAAAGGCACTGAAGCCTAAAATTATGCTTTAATAAAGATTTTCCTCCATTGCAACCTTCTAGCACACCACCACCATAAAACTATTGAATCCTGAGTTTTTCACCTGACCAAACATCTCCTTTTTTGAGACCATCCCCTAGCTACTGCTGGTTTTGCTGTCTCCATGGAGAACCAGTTGTTGAAATCACTTACACTAGTGCTCATAAATTCTAGTTGTAAAAGACAGGTAAAAGTAGATTGCATCCAGACTGGACAAGTGGTTAGGATTTTTTAAATTAGGCTTTCTATGTAGACTATGCAAGTTAAAGGAACTAACACCCCTGAGATCTGGGTCCCAAGCATGAGCAAAGATTTTTCTATATTCTGATCCCTGTTTGAATCTCTTAGCTTAACTATATAATATTCATCAAGTAGAGTTATTTTTGTCTTATTATTCTTGGATAGGATAGATTTTAAGTATGTTTATATTTATTTATGTGAAATACCTATATACATTCCTATGTGTATATATATTTACCACAATTTTAGAAGAAAACACTTTACACTTCATAATAGAGTCTCTGGATCTTGCAGTGTAGCTATATGTCATTACTAGCAGTATTAAACATCATGATCCTGGACTGCCTGAGAACATCTAAATAATCATCTAAAATCTACTTTTTGCACAGAATTATTTTGGTTTATGTTATATAGTGTCCATAGGTTCAAATAATTTACCTCAATTAGTTTTACTGAAGACAGAGAATATGGAAGCAATTAAAAACCAGGAAGCACTCTGCACCTCACAGACTCAGATTTTGACTGAACACACTTCAGGTTCTCTGTATATTCTTTAGTTGTATTCCAATAAGCTATAGGTACTATTACTGAGTAGGGTTTATGGATAAAAATGCCCTGACACAGTTACTAGGGTCATAATTTTGCAAAAAGCAGGGTGACCAAGTGAGCAAAATGAACTTCAGCCGAACTATGACCGAGTAACCTGTTGGTGTAAGTAAGAGTAAAGGTGTACCTTGTTGCTTTGTGCAGATAAATACACAATGTTCCCATCTGCAACACTGAGAGTAAGACAGCTTAACCAGGAATGGACTTGGGGACAAATCAAAAGAAGACTTTGGGAACAAAGGAAATGGGACAGATGTTCTCCGAATGGAGGAAGCCTAGAGGGAGAGATGCATTCCAGACTTTTATTGACCCAGAGTAGTACTGCACTAAAGTGCTTGCACATGCTGTCTACTTCTTCACCAGTTTTGTAGAAATCGGATAAGAGTCCCTGTTCTGAACTTTGGAACAAAATCTGGAGGTTTTGAGACCTATTAATGGCTTTGTATGCATCTTTTGTGGCAGTTCAACTGAAAATAATATTCTGGGGAAGAGCATTTTCCAGATATAGTTTGTAAATTGGTTTCAGACCTAAGATAATGTTCCTTTCACTTGTCATGGGATTTGAGTCATCTACACTGACTGCAACTTCTCTGAATATTTGAGGGTATACTTCATGGAATTTACTAGCTTGGGATTTGTGATTTGCTTTATGCTTTCTCAGGTGTTCTTAGTTGATTAATTACTGTAGCTGTTGGGTACCAAAGCAGAGGTATTAACTTCTAGTATTTCTGTTTCTACACTGTTCTCTCTCTCTTATTACACGATGTTATTTAGTTTTGGAGAAAGTTGAAAGTCTCCTCATGGTTTTCTTGCTAGTGTGCTAAATCTGGGTTCTAGAGAAACTGTTCCAAGCAGTTAGCATTATCTATTCAGTCTCCTGCACCAGTTGTGACTGTCTTAAAAAATACCAATTATTACAGTAAATTTAATGATGTTGCCATTTTTGCTCTGGTAAAGGAGTAGGAGTTCACTGATACGTGTGTATTGCATACCAGACCCAGAGCACAAGCAGTATTTGCTTGCTGTACATAGGTTGGACTTGAACCAGTAACCTAAAGGTAAAAGTCTGTTTCCCATTATCTGTCATCTGATCCATGCAGCTTTCTATCTTTTACATATTTGATAAATCGTGCAAGATTGTAATAAGACAAAGATATTTCTTGAGCTATATACTGTACAGAATGATCCTTCATCTTCCAGATGTTTGTTTATTTTTGGCAACATGCACTTTACTAAAAAAATGAAACAGGAATGATTCTATATCACTTAATGGTATTATTCTCCATAGGGATTTGGGGAAGTTTTGGGGATGGGGGTGGGGTTGTATTTCCTTTGCTGCTCTGAGTAATATTCTTTATGAAAAATCACAAAGCAGGAAAAATATTATAGAGAAATACAATAAAATATGTTTCTCTTTGCCAATATTTGGAAGTCTTCAAATCATAATCAGCCTTCGAAGCCAAATTTAATACATGGCATAAGAAAACACTGAAAGGGAATCACACCACTTACCTTTAGCTGTCTAACTAACTGATTAGTTACCCTACTCTGTCTTCGAAATCAATCAAGAGGTTTAGAGAATACCAGTGCAGAATATTAGCCACAGAGCATGCTGAAGGAGAGTGAGATTGAGTGTAGTATCTATTTCTCCCCCTCCTATATTTATCCAGCGTGCCTACATTTACGAATGAAACTGCTTAATGTGGATGGACAATTTAGAGGCACTTTCAGACCAGGAAGTTACAAATGTCAAGAGCACAGAAATCTGAACATATCAATGAGCAATAAAATACATTTGGTAACAGTCAACTTATAACTTCAGTCATCCATAGGCTAGGCATTTAGTCTATGCTAGCATTCTTTCACAGTCAGCAAAGAACAAGACGAAACTTCAGAAAAGCAGCTGCAGCCACTGGCCACAGATTCTTCTTTTAGGATGGGATCTTTAGATGTCTATCTCTCACCACTGGCTGAAAAGGAGGCGAGACAAATGAAAAGGTTTTTAACACTAGAAACAGCTCAGGAGTCTGAGCTGTGAAAAAAATAAGTAAGACGAAAGAGTATCTGTGAGCTAGGAGACAGTGGGGGTGGAACAGAACAGACATGTAGATAAGAGTAACCTATATGAGGGTTATGGACCCACATAATTTATGCAAAGCAATAAAATACAGAAAATAAACATATTTAAAGAGGTAAACAGCAAGGCTGGAAGACATCAGTTGCCACATTTTTCTTCTGAGGTGGTGTAATTCCAGTGGCAGATGTTTTGTCTATTGTTTTATGTCTACATCTTTTAGGATCAAAGTCGATGTATTACATGTAATAAGTTTAAATCTACAGGAGAATCTGAAGTGTGTCCTGTTTCAGTTATTCCTTTACCGCAAAAAAATATACTTAAAAACACAAACAAAAGTCCAGAACTTAATCAGAGATATTATAAACTTGAAGGGACAGTTGTACCACACACTGACCCATGAAAAGGAGCTGGTTTCCCCCACAGCTGTTCTGAAACTACCAAAGGCTTACAAGAAAATATCTAATTATGGTAGAGGTTTTTGGTTTGTTTTCCTTTCCAAAAGTGGCTCATACTTGTTTCTTCTTGAATTTTGCATTTAAGGTCTTCTTTTTTCCTATTGTTCTATCTTAAAAATGAATAGATTTGTTAGCCATTGCATGTTAATGTAAGAACTACCTAGATTGTAAATTATGCAGGTCAGATAAATTGTCATTTTCTTGTACAGAGATACATAAATAAGTTGTGTGGAGAAGTTAGTGTAATAAAACTCAGTGAGATCTTGGGGAAGGGGAACGTGATATTTATTTACAAAACTTCTAAGTAAACTGATTTTACCTATTCACACTCATTCTCTCAGATTTCAATCACTTGCACATTTACACCCACATACTCCCACATACCTAAATGTGTATGCCCGAGTGGTCTGGCCAGGATCACCTGTGTTCAACACAGAAGACCAGGGACAGAAGATACTGAATCCTTTTAGTGCCTCTGGGGTTCTTCTTGACAAACACCGAAAACTAACCTTTCAAAATTTTTATATCTCCTTTAAGATTCACCAGCTCTTACAGGGCAGTCTTTTTCCTCAGAGTCTTGGATGCTCCAGCATCCATGAATGTTACACCAGGTTGCTGCCCATTGCCTCCTTTTCCTTATTGGGAATGTGATTTCATGATGGCTAATATGGAAAGGAATGATATATATGATATTCTACAACATTATTTCCTGTCTGCTGATGGTAGGATGAAGGGCCTTCACCAAGAAGTCATCTGTGCTGCAACATTATCAGGGTGCAGGACCTTTGATTTTGGCATAAACAACACATTCTTCCATTTTGCTGCTGGGAATAGTGTTCTGGAAGTGGTGCAGTTGGGTACAGTGTCCTTCATTATCAATGCAGGCCATGCTTTTAACCCTTTAAGCCCTTTAATTTTTTTAAGTTTATTTGTTGTTTCTTCTGGGTCTTACACACACATGCACACATAAATTTCCATTCATACTTCAGTCAGACCAACCTTAATATTTAAGTTGCAGAGCTCTAGAGTTATAACTCAGTTCTCTAGAAATTAATGTCTGTGGCTTTTGCCTTGGAAAATATAGGTGGATTTTCAGGATCTTATAATTAGTCTTAGAAAGGGAAGTAGTCTTTTTAGCACCTTGACCACAGAATATCCTAAAGATTCTTGTCTCAAAAACAAGGGTATCTATGTCATGTCTGATTTTAGCTGAGTAAAAACATTTATGCTGCACAGCATTGATACAGAGATTATGCTTACTAATTCTGTTGTCTGAGAATACAGAAAGTCTGTATAAATGGAGATAATCTGGATTTCCATGAGTACAAATGAAGTCAAAGTCTCATTCTACCACTGTATTTGAAATTACAGATTTTATTTCTAACATTCTGCTTTGAGGGCTATGTAATATCTAAGTTAGCCTACAGCAGATGCTTTTCTTTGGAACAGTGCTGAAGTTTTGCAAGAGATAAAATTTCAAAGAGAAATATGCCAGTTTTAGAAATCATAACAGGGCTCTTTGCACTATTATAAAGCATAAAAGGACTGAAGACTAGTCCCAGCTATTTAATGATTTCCACAGAAGCTTCTGCTGATCCAAGCCACAAAGTAGACATACACAGCCAGAAAAACAAAGTTGGAGATCACTCAGATGACCGGAGTATCTACCAGAAACTTTGTCAACCCTCAGACCTGTGGTAAGGAGCTGCCTTAGTTGGACTTCCAGAGCTCGCTGTAAAGGAGGGTTCAGGGTCTCAAGCATATTTCCTCATGCAGTCCAGACAGACCAGGCATTGCTGGAGCTGATGTGCTTGGCCCCAGTTCACCAGCCTGGCTTTTCCTAAATGCACTGTGATTGCTTTGAACCTGTACTATAACCAAACAGTGTTAGAAACATGAACAAAAAGGACCAGATTCACTCCACTTAACGTCAGACACTGAATTCAAGTGCCCTATTTAGTAGCTTAGTCTCCTTACGCTCCTGGTGCAGGCAGTGGAGGAAGAATTACTTCCTGAGGGTGGTTCAGCACACATATGTTGTGAATCGACTTCCTGAGGTGCCTGTCCATCTTCCTTTGGCTGTAAAGGAAACCATATAGAAGCAACGATACTTTTTACCAGACATCAAGGCCAAAGTCTGGTGTCATCTCTGCTCTTCCTCTCATTCCTACAGCTTATAGTGAAAAGTTATTTCATCTGATTTGATCCAATCCAGTACATGCATGTAGCTTGCAGTGATACAGATGTAGTGCTCAAAAGATGCTATAACTCTAGAACTAGAGAAATTTCTAGGAGTTTAGGTTTGTCTTCACAGTGTGGACTGTTATGCTATACAGAAATGTCCTGTCAGTGTAAGATCAGTTCACATTTACTGACAGGTCCAGGACATGAATATGGTACAAGGAAGAAAGTGCTGAGGACAGGGGCATGGGTGTGATGAATTTCCTGCCACTGGGACAGACATTCTGCATCATAACAGCAGGCATTGCTACTCAACTCTAAATATAAAGAATACCAATGTAAGAAAAATAAATAGTAATGAGAGAACATTTTTTTTATGCACAATGATTTTTTGTATTTCCTAGTTTTTCTTGAATGTCTGGTCTGAACTGTATGTCCAGGATCGATATCTGCAGCTATTTTATCCACAGCTGCTATTTCCCTTTCTATTAGTAAAAGCTAAGTCAGGAGTGGAAGTTGAAAAGCAGAAATTGGAAGCTGATTCAAGCTTAGTTCTCCTGTAAAGAAAGCCAGAGCCAAAACCACTCTTGAGGAATAACATTCAAAGTAAATTTTCAATCCCCAGAATTCTGTCATGTCACAATAGGGATGGTGCTGCTATGAAATATATACAATTACTGTCGTACCATTTCTATACTATTTTTTTCTTTAAATAAACTGTCCTGGTTTCAGCTGGGATAGAGTTAATTTTCTTCCTAGTAGCTGGCATAGTGCTGTGGTTTGGATTTAGTAGGAGAAGAATGTTGATAACATACTGATGTTTTAGTTGTTGCTGAGTATGGCTTATGCTAGTCAAGGACTTTTCAGCTTCCCGTGCTCTACCAGGTGCACAAGAAACTGGGAGGGGGCACAGCCAGAAGAGTTGATCCAAACTGACCAAAGGGCTATTCCATACCATATGATGTCATGCTCAGTATAGAAACTGGGGGGTGTTGGCCAGGGAGCAGCGATTGCTGCTCGGGAGCTGTCTGGGTATTGTTCGGTGGGTGGTGAGCAATTGCATTGTGCATCACTTGCTTTGTATATTATTATTATTATTATCATTATTATATTGTTATTATTATCATTACTATTTTACTTTATTTCAATTATTAAACTGTTCTTATCTCAACCCAGGAGTGTTTCTCACTCTTACTCCTCCGATTTGCTCCCCCATCCCATCGGGGTAGGGGGAGTGAGCGAGCGGCTGCGTGGTGCTTAGTTGCTGGCTGGGGCTAAACCACGACATAAACAAAAAAAAAGGTACAAGTCATTAAAAACGATAACTATGCTGATACTAGTGGACAGTCCACCAAGCCTTTAAGCATCTAACAAGATACTAGGTTGCACTGAGGAATATAGGGAAATAAATTCGGTGAAGTTTTGCATGATACATATTGTGCAGCTAAGGATTCAGGCAGAAGTTTCATTAGGGCTTTACAGTTGTGAATGTTCTGAAGAATTTATTGAGCTATCTGTCTCACACTTAAGGCTAGTTGTGTAGGGAATGAGGCATTCCTGCATCTAAGTAATTAAAAAAAAAATCTGCTAAACTTGCACACCTGTTTTACTCCATTTCAGTTAAGATGAAAACAAAGGTGCTGATTCTCCATTCATCTAAGAAGCAAGTGAGTTAAAATATAAGTTGCTAGCCTGAGGATGCTGGCACCCCAGAAATCTCTGTTCCAGAAGACATTCTATCCTCCAAATGAGGGCTAGAGGCAAGCTCTCTACAACTACCTGAAAGGAGGTTGTAGTGAGGTGGGTGTTGGGCTCTTCACCCAAGTAGTTAGCGATAGGACAAGAGGAAATGGGCTTAAGCTGCGCCAGGGGAGGTTTAGGTTGGAAATTAGGAAAAATTTCTTTACGGAAAGGGTGGTCAAGAATTGGAACAGGCTGCCCAGAGAGGTGGTGAAGTCACCATCCCTGGAAGTGTTCAAAAAACGGGTAGATGTGGCACTTCGGGACATGGTTTAGTCTAGTCTACCCTTGATTGGTTTAGAGTAGACTTGGTAGTGTAGGTTAATGGTTGGACTGGATGATCTTAAAGGTCTTTTCCAACCTAAACGATTCTATGATTCTATGATTCTAAGTTTGGATAAGATGTTGAAACAAAGCCAGAATACATCCAAAGAGGCAAAACTCATGGCAGGAGAAGGAGAACAAGCCAAAGGAAACTTGATTATGTAGCCTAATATGAAAGGAACTGAGACCTGGGACCTTTTCAAAGGATTATTAATGTCCCATGCATTAGACAATCACTAAACAAGAACAAAGATAGAAATTACTCAGAGGAGAACCACAGCACTCCCCTCTCAGAGCTGTGTACCAATCCACACTCTGGATTCTGTTTTGAATGGTTCTAAAATGATACTTATCTTAAATTATTTTTAAATGGGATAGAAATGCACATGTTATTTAGCTTAACAGTGCTCAGAAAAAACATATAGACATGGGTAGAATTTAGGAATTTGGAGTAATTTTCTAAAATATCTGTATCCTTGTTTCCTACCCCATGTTAATAGGGATGATGCACATTCCTTCTTTCTGGAAGAAGCCACAAAACTGGAAGTCTGGGGAAAAAAAAGTTTAAGTGGCCAGGAAAATAGAGGTAGCGAGCATCTACTGTAAAAGGTCTACGTAATCTCACTGTGGGGTTTCAGCTCTCACCTCTCTCACAGGAACTTCAAACATTGTGATAGTTATTCTTAAGCAATGAGCCCTAGCTGGACCAATTTAGGTGTTTTTAGACCAGGACAACTACTTCAAGAATCTTACCCAGTCTGAGGCAAGGCGAAGGAAGTAGTTACTCTATTCAGCTAAGGCAGTAGTAACTAATGGCATGCCCAGTATCAGTTTTATGTGCTTAAGAATGTCTTAGCCAGTACACTTAGTCTTTATAACATTTCAGGTACTTAAGTGGGTGAGACGAGCTCTTCTTGGATTGTTGTACTAGAACTTAGGGACTAACATGCTATTTCAAATCCTTCCTTTTCATCTTGTGACATTTCTGTTATTTGCTTTTCCTATATGACAAAATAGTTGAAACATCACTCAGGTATTTCATGACTACTATTTATTCCACAGAAATGTTCACCTGTTGTGAACACATCTGTACAGAAGCATATGGAATCACTTATGAACAGCCAAGTGAATGTAACAGCTGTAGTCAAAGCCTTTCTGAAAAAAGTAGAAAATTCCCTATTTGGTGATAAAGCTTCAAAAGGTAGATTTAATTCTCTTATCAACTATGTAGTTATGTGACTTCTGCATTACTTGTACTAATTCATAAGTTTTTTAAAAGTGTATACGACATGTTCTGAAAAGTTGTTGCATATCTACCTTGAACACTTCTTTTATCAGATACCTGCCACAAAGGTAGAAACAACAGTCTAAACCTCTCTCAACTCTGCAGGGTGGCAAGAGGGAGTTCTTGCACAAGTAAGATCCATCTTCATGTGTGTTATGGTAACATTGGAGATGCTTTGTGTATATGCACATATATATATAAGTGAATGTGTGTGTGTGACTCAAGTTCTGATCTTTGTGCAGGCACCTGAATATTCTATTATCAGTTTGATTCAAGTCAACAAGCTAATGCAGCATCAAATATTAGGCCTTGACAGTGCTTGTTTCTGATTATTTTGTGGATCATACTTTCCAGCTCACCTCTTCTGTGTACACAGACCCAGACCAAAATCTATTCAACTCCCTTGTTTTGCTGCTTATTCAGTGCTAGTGTAGCTCCCTTGCTTCTCAGCCTTACTGATAGCCTATTTTATTGATGAAAATATTTTTCTGATACCCCTATATTTTCACTTCTTATTTTTCTATCTTAGCTTTTCCTACCTGAAGGAAAATGGACTGGTTATGTTTAACAGGCAGTGTAATCAAAAGTTTGCAATATTATTTTATTAGACATTAGTAGCTGATGTACATAGGCATCTCTCTCCACAGTTTGTTTTTCTCATGCACTATCCAAACAAAGTTTTAGTTTCGAAGAGGGAAAAACTCAGTCTTCTGTTTTAGCAGCAAGAAGCTTACACAAGAATATCTTTGACAGTCTGGCTTGATTGTATTCATTTTAAAGAAGGAAATCTGTCTTTGTTTATGTTTGCAGAGCAGTTGGGACAATGAAGACCCAGTCTTGAGTGGGGCCTCTGGACCCTATCATGATACAAATATTCATTGAAAATAATAGTGAAACTTACTGTGAAGAAAAGGGGCAATACTGTTGTAACAGTCAGTTTCAGAAGATAAATCCAACACAAAGCTTGTACACTACTTTGCAGTGACATTCCTTTGCACTCTCTTTCTCCTTTAGGACCTTGGAATTTCTTCCTCAGTAATAGGGTTTTCTTTTACATTGCCTTTTTTTACCATTATCTGTGAAAGGGTTGATACTGTTCTCTCTGAAGTCTCTATACACATTTTATTTCTGAGTGATATAATACTTAAGGTTTTTCAGTAACAGTTTCCCTTTGTATGCAAAGCTTTAGCTATGTCTTCCATGTCTCACTATCCTGGGAACTTGGAAACCACAGATTCTGTAGCCCAGATTTGACCCATCTAATACATGACAATGCATAGCTTTGATCAAAGATTCAATACAATTCTCCTAAGTAATTCACAGCTACAGGTATATTCCCCATTTAAAAACTTTGCATTAAAAAATATGTTCCACATACACATATTGAATACAATGTAAAGAATGCAAGAAATGAAACAGATCTGCTGATGGTAGCAGACAATGCTAGATAACCTCTGATTTCCATTGTTAAGTAACTTTTCCAAACCTTAAAGGTACTCTGAAATCTATGAGAAAAATAGACAGATTTCAAATGGAAAAATATCAACAGCTGTTATCTAGATAAAATGTTCTCAGAAAAAATTTTGCAAGCCATTGAATTGTGTGTGTATATACATGCATACACTTCATTTTTGGCATACGTACTTCACCAGGAAAAATACTTCCAGAGTATGAGAAGTAGAAAAGAAGTCATGAACTTGGACTCAGTCACTCTTGATTAATTTTATTAAGCTGAAATTTTGGTACTAAGCCTGAGACAGGTGCCTAGGGTCTATCTAAAGTTATTTGAGGAAGATAGGTGTACTGGTTCTAGCTGGAATGGAGTTAATTTTTCCCATAGCAGCCCTCATAGTGCTGTACTTTGTATTTATAGCTAGAACAGTGTTGATAACACACTGATGTTTTGACTACTGCTGAGCAGTGCTTGCACAGCATCAAGGTTGTCTCTCCAACACCCGTCTCCACCCCAAGGCTGGTAGGCTGGGTGTGGGCAAGATGTTGGGAGGGGACATAGACAGGACAACTAACTCAAACTGACCAAAGGGATATTCCATACTATATGGCATCATGCTCAGCAATAAAAGCTAAGAGAAAGGAGGTGGGGTGTGTGTGTGTGTGTGTGTGTGCAGGCTTCATTATTAAGGTGTTTGTCTTCCAAAGCAACCACTAAATGTACTGGGGCCCTACTTCCCAGGAAGTGTTTGGACATTATCTGCTGGTGGGAAGTGGAGAATAAATCTTTTTGCTTTGCTTTTCTTTTGTGTGCAACCTTTGCTTTCCTTCATTAAACTGCCTTTACCTTGACTCACAGTTTTTTAATCTTAAATTCTCCCCCTGTCCGTCTGAGGAGGGGGAGTGAGAAGGCGGCTTGATGGGCACCTGGAAGCCAGCCAAGGTCAACCCACCACAACAGATATCCCAAGTGAATGATTCATACTTGTCTTGGAGGGTGGTGTTGGGGTGCAACACCTAATTTTAGCCAGATAGAATAAGTGGGAAGGATCCCTCCCTAACTACCTCTAGGTCTTTCCTCATTTTGGTGGTTACACATTGAATAAGTAATTACAGTGCCCAATGAGTAACATTCTGGAAAGGACATACTGACATAGGTGCTGTAATTTAATTTCTTAAGATGCACAGGTGCCTAATTCCCATTTGAGTCAACAGGAGCAATATACTGAATGCATCTGAAGTCCTAGTCAGTCTCATGGACCTGCTGAAAATCAGTTGGACACACAACCTTGGAAAAGTTTGCATTTTTCCAATGAGTCTAAAAACATGTTAAACAGAATGATTTATATTTACACATAAATGAATATTAAAATCTTAAATTGAAGACAGCAACAACAGAAAATGCTCTTTTGTTCTTTCTCCACTACTTCAGAAGGCTAAAGACGTGATTCATGGTTCTCTAAAAGGAAATGCAGGCCTTAAATCAGGCCCTAAAGAGTTACTGTACACAGGCTAGATCTAATGAAGGCTTGCTATTTGTCTGGGTCTCTGTGGTATTGCTCATCATTTAAGCTATGCATAATAAAAACTAACCTGTGACCTTGGAAAAATACTGGGTTTTACACATAAAGCCACTTGTGTAATTCACTTCTTTATGATAACAGGATTGTAGGGACGAAAGTCATAACCACAATCAAGAAATCAAATGTATTCTGTTTAAAACATCAGTGATGTCAATAATATTCAGTGTCTGAAAGATAACTTGCAAGACTGAAATGCATGTCTATAAAAGCTGCTTGATTTCTACAGCACTGACCACTCAGCTCTCTTGGGTTTAAGGACACTGTGAACACTTAGGTTTCTTTTGGGTGGTACATGGTAAGAGGAATGTAAACAAAAAAGATTTTGGTTAAACATCTAGGGAAAAAAGGCTCTCACAGGGAGGTTCATCCATATGCAAAGTAACATTCCTTCCAACGTCTATGATGGATAACCTTCACTTGATGAATTTTAAGAGGGCTGTCTGAAAAGCTCAGTAATGGGAGTCAATCCTGCTCTGGAAAAGAAGTTTACAAGACAAAATGAAAAGACTTTTTGGACTCTGCCTATTCTGTGTTTCCCTAAAGAAAGAAATGTGTGATAGGGCCTGTTGTATCTTTTCTTGTTGGGTGTGATATTGATCATCCTGAATTTTCTTTCAGCTGGAAGAGCACCACATGAGCCTTGCCTTGTCTCTATCCTTCACTCAGAAACTTGGAAAGGGGCCACCCCATGCTTCAGTGTCATAGGACCTCACAGAGAGAGCACAGCACAGGAAAGTCCCAACTACCATTCAATACATTACTAAGTAATCTATTCTTTGAATGAGAAAATCTCTGTGGTGAGGCACATACAAAATAGCCTCTCCCATTCCTGGGAAGGAAGCCATTTCTGTAGGACTGATAACTTATTTTTAACAGCAAAGACAGACAGGAACTGTGACTTATTAGTCAATGTGAAATAGAGAGAGCACAAGTATCCAGTGACAAGTATTCCAGTATCAGGGAAGAAGAAAGCTCAAGCACATGGGTAGGTAAAGAGCTTTGATTCTGCATGGCACAATGAAGCAGGCCAATGGGAAAATAATTTCTTTAGAGCACAGGTTTTTTTTCCTCCAAACTATAAGGTTCTGATCTTAATGCAAACTTTGAGATTATTTTTATCTCTTCAGTTCTCAGGTTTTGCGATATAGTTATTCTTAAATTGCCTCTGTCCTTTGATTTCGAGGCTGCTACCCAATTTTGATCTCACCTAGATGAAAGACTAGTTCCTGTCCCTCCTGCTGCAATCATGATTCACTCAAAGGAACATATCTCCATCAATTATGTACCTTTATGTGAAAAAGTACTAAAATATTATGTGTAATAGAAAAAAAATATTTAAACATTATATTTTTCACTACCTTTTATTACATTCAGTCCTGCATCATGCAGTCCATACACCACCTTCAGGGAAGTTGTGCCCATGTTTAAGCAGCAGAGTGAGATTAAAGTTAATGTTGCCTTTTAGTAATGTAGAGAAATCCAGGAAAGTAGGATGGCAAGGCAGCATTTAAGTCAACAAATGGAGTCCCTTGCTTGTACAGGCAACACATCTTAATATCTCACACTATAACAGCATTTTAACAGTTTTTCTTCAGTAATCTTTCTTACTTTCCTGTTTTTCAATTCAAGCGTGTTCCCTTTTCTTTTTTCTTCGTTCTGCCCACTTTCCTAACAGTAATAGAAACCACTAGCATTTATAGCCTGAAATACTTGTATTAAACATATCTCTTACTGTAAGAAATAAACTCAGCAAACAGCATTTTACAATGGCATTTAATTGGGAATGCTGGATGTCCTATCTCAGCTGCCTCTGTGCCTCATCCAGACAGCTAAATCACAAAGACAATTTCCAACAGAATTTGTAGCAATGCAAGGAGACCTGAGGGAAGCATGATAGCTTTCACCTGCTCTCAAAGATTACTACCAGAAAAAAAAAATCAAGACATTTATTGGCCCCATTTGTAGATTAGGGAAAATGGGAATGAACTACGATGTTTTACTAGCACAGAAAACAGCTGATCAGTGAAAAACAATAGCAATCACATGAGTAGATTTGTCTCAGAAATGTTTTCACGGCCAACAAAAACTCATTGGTATCCACTGCATTTGTGCACTTTGGAAAGATAAAATAAATGAAGTTCTGATTACCTCTAATTGATCAGACTGCTTGTTTTCATCATAGGCAAATGGGTGAGGCAGCTCTCCAAGGAATATGTCATAGAACTCAGAATCATAAGTTACAGTAGCAGTGATAGGTGCAGCTCCAACAGACTCGAAGATAAAAAATCCCAGAAAAATATTTACAAAGGTCTGCATTATTCTTTCTTTCCTGAAAGAGAAGAAAATTGAGAAAATGTGGGTAATCTGGTATTTTCAAGGAATCTATGAAAATTTAATCTCAAAAATACATTACTTATATGGATGCAACAATATTTCTGATGGATAATTCCTATTTATTCATGATGACTCAATGATTTATTCCATTTTGCTTCATGAGGTTGAGAGTTCTTGGATCTGAGAATTTCTGCAGACTGCTTTGGCCATACTAACATTTATATAATTTAGGAAAGACCTATTGAGTGTTATTGGTATAAAAATAAACTGGCCTCAATGAGAAAGTACCTGAAAAGGTGAAAAGAAGATATATATTAAGCTTTTCCCCCTTTCATCTAATTTCACCTATTTCCACTGCACCATTAGAAAAGAACTTTTGAGAAACTAGCCAAAAGCTAACTTCTTATATTATTTGTGTCTATCACAATAAATAATCTTTTGAAGAGTACAACCAGGTAATTTTGTCTTTCTCCTCCACAATTTAAAAAAAAAAAAAAAAGTAAAAAAAAAATTAGAAAATATTAAGACCTCTTTCTTTGGGTCTGGATGAGCATATTCAAAACTCTTTTCACCCAGTAGTTGTTTTGCCAGAATATAATTTTAATTGGTTGAATGGTGTGGCGTATTTGCACCATCACTTCTGCAAAGGTCTGGGCAGAAAAATAAAAAATACTCTGTGTCCTTCATAGCCCTGTAAGTGACAGTACTCTGCATTTCTTCATTATTCAATCAACATAATTTTTAAAGTAGTGAGAAATAGCAGCATAGTACAGTCACCTGTTCTCCTTGGAGAACAGAATTCTAAAGTCAAATTATCACCCATTTAAAAGTTCCATATTTTAGTAAAATAGTAGAAAATTCATGCTAGGCTTGAATATTAGTGTTTATGCATTCCCTATTCCTTGTAAACGATGTATTCACTATTATCATACAAGATGCCTCACACAAGGCTCTATTCAGCATTCTTTACTTACAGCTTGATTTACCTACAGCTCCCATTAATTTCAGCAAAAGCACAGTGATAATGAGCAGTGCATAAGTCTAATAAATTGTACTCCTGATGTGATGCCATAATACACACTTAAACATTTCATTTTTAAACTGTAGCTACTTAAGATAGATTAAGTATAAGAAATGCATGAGATGTTTTTTTGAATGTGTGTGCTGAGCAACAAGCTGAATTTTAGCTTCATGAAAAGAGGACTTTATGAAGCTGGTTTAGGCATGAGGATATGAAATTCCTCTGGGGATGGTCAGCAACACAAGGCATTCATTTTTCCCTCATTTGCTTTATTCAAAAAGACTTTTCAGCTGCTGCTGGGAGAAGCTGGAATCACTTGGGCTTGTCTTTGAGAAGACTTAGTTGAATTGCACCTTTCAGTGTTAGCTTCCAGTATTACTAAAGGTATTCTGCCTCCTTACAAAAAAAAATGAAATGAAATGAAGTAAAATAAAAAAGCAACCGATCTCTGAAATAAACTGAAATATACTGGAGCTTGATTTTTTCCTGTCTTTATATTTTTTGCTGCCTATTTTTGATAGAACTGGTTTTGGTCTTGCTTTTCCTTTGCATGTCATTTATCCCAAATGATTCAGCTATAAAAGATGCTACCTATTAACCCAAAATGTAATACTAACATAGCTGGTGTAAGTTTTCCTCTGAATAAACAATTCCTAAATAAAAAAATTACTCATTATTCAAAACTGTTTTCATTTCACATTGCCTAGAAATAGAAGGTTTTTAAAGGTTATAGAGCTTGATAAGTATTTCATTTTGTATATATATAGACAAAACCAGCAAATATAATGATAATCTCTGTGGAAAAAAAAAAAAAAATGTCTACCTATGACTATAGTATCTGCACTAACTTGCAGAGTTTGCATGTCTCTGTACTTCCCTTATGTGTAATATATTGGAACACACTGTAATGATATTGGCATCTGCAGTAGCTGTAAGATCAAATATTTTGATGAAGATTATGCACTCCTCTCACAGGAAGGAACTAAGACATCCAGGGAAAAATAAATAGTGTTCTCAATCTGCAGCCTTTGAATGAGTATTATGCATGATAAAATAAAACAAATACTATAAAAATATTTCCAGGATTAAAAATCCAATTAACTGTTCTAAGAGAGAAGTACCAAAACTTACCTTTAGCTTCCAGCCTCTCAAATGGGATGGAGTTACTCAGAATGCAGAACCAGTGGTATTAGACCCCGACCAATGGCAGTGGCATTCTGGGGCTGTGGGAGGTGGTACAGCTCCTACCTTCAGCTGGAGACCTCAGCCCAGGGAGTTTCTCGGACTTCAAACACCTTTATATTTGATTTTGCTGAATCAAATTTTAGCAAGGTCAAACAAAGGTTTATTGTAAGCAAATAGCGTTTATTTCACGTCACAGCTTTTTACCCTTTCCCATCAAATTTTTTACTGCCTCTACCAATATACCAATAACACTCTCAGTTTCATTCTGGAAACAACCTTTTAGGTGTCCTAATAATCTAGAAATGCACATTTTCCAACATCCAAAATCAAGGCTTGAGCAAATTGGATTACAGATTAATATTTTTTCCTATATGTAACATTTCTATTTTGGAACTCATTGTATGTGATAATGCTTAATGAATTTCCACCTGCTGTGGGTATTATCTGGTATGTATTTAGAGGTACTTTTTTTACCTTTACCTTTCTGTAAGTACTAATGAGGCAATATTCATAGGATCCACTCTTTCCAGTATGTTTTCCTTCTGAAGGGAAAAATACCACTTCCTTAATAGGTATGAACTGCTATAATATGCTGCAACCGATAGACATACCCTGTAGTATCATGCTTTATTAAACCAGAAATAGGTTTTACAATGTTACCAAAAGTCAAGCTATGTCTTTTCCTTATTGATGGTATTTTTTTTTATTATCACTTCCTACTTAATTCTGTGCTTACTTTTATATTACTGGTATTTTGTACAACATAGAACCATTCCTCTGAACTTTTTCATCATTCCTCCAATTCTTCAATGAAATATATCTTCTGATACTGTCATTGTCCTATATTAACAATTAGGAAAAGGCAGAACCCGTTCCTTATCTATGGAGGAATATAAGATTCATGTAGAAAATTCCAATGTGCTAGAGCAAACCGGATTCCCTTTGCTTTATATAATTTCCACATCAAAAATTTTCCAATAAGAAGGCCATCCTAGAAGGCCAATTTTGTATGAGGCACTGAAAACATGTTAAGAATTTTAAGCCAGCTCTCAATAATTTGAATGTCCAACATCAAAATTCTAGTGCTAGCCCAAAGAATCCAAGACATTTGAAAGGGTTTGGCGGACAGATAGGTCAAAGGATAGAAGGGCAACAGCTCTGTTAGCAGATAGGTAGAGGGTAGGATATTGTAGGACGTATCAAATGGCATTAGGTAGCATGTGCTGTTTTGGCAATTGAGTCAAGTCTGCAGTGCCTTACAGTACTACAGCTGCTCCTGAATAGCAGACTTCTTTCTAAGGAGGGTTCAGAATTATTTGCTTCTATGAAAACAAGGGCCTTGAATCATTAAATTTTTAATTTCCTTATTCAGTCCATTCCCATTGTAAAAGCAGCTTCTTCCATGAAGAATCAGGGCAATAAGTATAGTGTGAGCACCACACTACTGTGTCCTGTTGCTATTCTTTTTTTTTCAGGTCAGTAGCTTTGGCCTTAGTCTACTCCTTAAATTAGTGATCTAGTTGTTTTCAATGCCTATGTATGCTCTTTCATGGCAACAAAGCAAATAGCTGTATCTTCTGCATCATTTCACCTTCTTACTGCTACTGGTAATTCTTATGCTGCTCCATGTGCTGAAGTAATCAACATTATTTCACTTTTAAGTATTTTATTTGCTGTTGTGCTTGGTCATTTAAGATTTACTTTTCTAAATACTCACTCCCAATATGTCGTCTTCATTTACAAAACATATTCTCTCTAGACAGGCCCAGTGTTCATTTATTTCGCTTCTACAAACGACCCCGATTTTGTATTCTTTATTGAAGGAAAATTCATATCTACAGCAAATTCTTCATATCCAGATTAATGTTTTTTCTTCATTCTTGCACCACTATGTTGATTTACACATACTGTGACCTAGGGTCTGAAACTTTTGTATTTTTTGGTCTGTAGGTTTGCTTTTTTTGTTTTATTAAGACCAATGAACTTCAAACCACTTTGGCTCTGGATTTTAACTTAATCTTGATTTTAGTGGCTTGCTGTATCCCTGTCAGACTAGAATATGTTTTGCTGGTCTTGTTTTCCAGAAACACTAAGCAAGTAAAAGTAACTGAAGGCAAATGTTAACTTACAAACATTGATATTTCTTCTATTTTTTGTTAGAGCAATGGAAACTTATCTGAAAAAGGATATATTTTATACAAAGCATTTTACAAGCTTATGAGCATGATGTTTCATATGGCACACAAATTTTGCCAATAATTGTCAAACAAAGAAAAAAATTTTGTTTGTCTCAATTTATGCTTTAGAGAACCAGAACTTGGAGATTGAGTGGTATATCTGTAGAGGACACGCCTTAGTTGATGCTGGAATTAATGTTTGGCATTTTGTTCAAGCTTGGATGATAGAAGTCCTGATGCTAGCAACCCTGGATTAACTAGAAACCCAAGAGACCCAATATTTAAGCAGTTCAAGAATATTATGCCATTAAAAGCAAAGGAAAAGAAAGACTACTTATAGCCCTTATGGTGCTGCTGAGCAGAAAGACAAAAATTTAAAAAAGCTCACAGAAAACCTGTGCTTGAGCTAGGAACTCATTCGGATCACTGCCTTGTGCTTTTTGAATCCTGTTATCACAGAAGATAATGAAATTCCTGAGTCTGACTAAAGGACATTTGGGAGTGAGCTTTTCATGTCCTCTAATTAGTTCCTCCACTGACACTTGGTTTTTTTCCAGATCCTCTGGCCTTGTGCAGTCTAAGTTACCGTCTTGCAAACTTCCCCAGTTGTCTCTAAATCTTACTGTCTGACTTACTAACTTGGGCTTGATTAAAAGCTCACTAAAGTTAATGGAGAGTTCCATCGCATTCAGTGGTTTTTGGAGCATGACTTCAGCTGGAAGCATACCCAGCTGTTGTCATTGCCTAACACATTCCTAGCTAAAATGCATTCCCATTGTATAATTGCTGGCAATGCTAAATGAATTAATTTATTCCCTTGTTTTTTGAAAGGGCTTTGTTTCCATTTCAGTTCTCCCAGTTCTTGGAGGTGCAATGACTCCTAACTGTGCTCTTGAACTCAGTGCCAAAGCCTCAGGGTTGTCCTATTCTTGTTTTTCCAAAACCTTGATTATAAAGCACTAAGCCTTTGCCTCAGACTGTCAGCATCCACTTGATATAAATATAATTTTTTCTTTGCTTTGTTTTCTTTTGGGCCTCACAGATTCATCCCCAGGAACTTGTGATAAGAAAGAATGTGTGGGAAAAATACTAGCTCTGCCATAAAATGAAAAATCCTGTCTCCTCAGATTTTGTATATAGTACCAAGTTTCCCTCTCAGCACCTTCTCGGTCTGCCAGCTTGAACAGAAGTACAGGTCTTTTGTCTGCTGTGTCAGCTCTGGAAAGTTCTAGTGCTGATTTTTAACAAGGAGAGCAAGATAATATCCAGCTTTGGAAGGAGTAACAGGGGAGTCCCAAACCGAGTCATTCATTTGGTTGTTTCTACTTGGCACCTGGCTGAAAGATGCTCCTGGTGTGAAACTATAGAGTAAGAACAATAAATGAAGATGTTGGCGTATTTTCATATAAAACAATAGCAACAAAATGAAAAATCACCTTCTCCTGGGCCAGGGACCAATCTACATAATTGAGAGGAATACATGAGTATTCCAGTACTGGTGACAGTAAGTTCAGCTGCTTGGACTAGACAGTCTTTTAAAAAGATGCATTGGGTTTCCTCCAACTCTTTTCCACATTCTGTGACCAGAAGTGCATCCGCCATATGAACAAAATGGGGTCACCTGCATTATGTGATGGGGACAGTTGTGTTTTGGTCATATGTGAGAGGTCCGTAAGTATTCATTTCTCAAGATATGCTATGTCTCATGACCAAAATGCAGGTAACTTTAGAGTGTTAATGTTAGCATTAGCTTATTAACATTAATGTTAGTACGAGGAAGCAAATGTGGGGCACTTACAAAAGAAGGCAGCAAAAATTAGTCAGGTTGAATGGTATAAAGCACTGGGTGTGAGCCAAAGACTATAGGATAGGCTCACCAAGCAGGGTCAAGAGCCATCTGTTCTGAATAAAGTTGTTATAAGCATGTCACCTCAGTGGGAATAGAAAACATTGGTATTAAACTTTAAATTTTATATTTTTTGGCAGACTCCTTATATATTTAAACCTATGCAAGGATTATTTCTAGCAAAAGCAAGTTTGTTTGTTTCCTTAAAAGCACTGTATAATACATAGTTTATTTTTCATATAGTAGGAGAGAATTCATAGTTGAAGTAATAAAATGTCATACATTGAGTCACTCTGGTTACTGATTTATAGACACTATATAATTTTTTAAATTTTTGCTCCTTTTTTAAATGACTATAAACTGTTACCTACTTAGGCTAGGTTTCAGATTATTTTGTGGCACACATGTACCCTTTATTAATAAAATGCCCACAATGAGTGCTTGGGTTTTTTGACTTTACTGTAGAGAGCGCAAAGTAATTCTAACTCCTACAGACATTCTAAACTATTTAGAAAGATACCTATTACTGTGAACTTGCAAAAAAAAAATTTAGAATTTAAAATACATTTTTTCAACCAATACCCTCTAACCTGCATATATGTAACTCAACATAATCCAAATGGTTAGTTTTTATTTTTCTAAATAAAAGCAGTATTTAGCAGTCCAAATTATGTCCACTGAATGATCATGAGGAACTTTACTGTGACGCATAGCAAAGAGCTTTCCCTTTTTGCACCTGGATCCATCTTGTTTGACTTCCTACTTCCCTCAGGTCTTTAATGCTTGAAGCCTCCAACATTTTCATGAATGTTATATACTCTACTAGACAGTCTACTTCATGTCCAAACAAACGTTTTTCTCGGCTTCTTCTTGGTGTGTGACATTATTATTTATTGAATAAGTATTTACTATTTCTTTTCCAATTTTAAATATGTGGTCAGAATTATACTAAACAAAGAGAAACCATGATGTGAAATCCTGGAATCATTGAAGTTAGCTACAATCAATTTCAGGGCTAAAATTCGGACAAGTATTTTACCGTGTTTCCTTCCTTCCCATCTCTTCTTTCTCTTTTTGTTTGTTTGTTCTAAAGGCATAACAAGAGGACAGAGAGGTAGGAAGCTGCTTTGATGCATCCCTTGCCTGTCCCAGTATCACTTGCATTTCATGAATTGCTGGATTGTGGAACCTTGTTCACCCTAGGACCCTGGGAAAAGGAGTGCATCATATGAACCTCTCTGGGACTAGGGAACAAAGGCCAGAGAACAGAAAAACAAATGTCTTTGAAAGAAGGAGAAAGGAAGGAAATCATGGGTCTGCAGAAGGGATTAGCATTTCCATTTTGCTCATCAAAGTTAAACAAAGTACAAAAGAAGGATTTAGAGTGCTCCAACTGTTCCATCCCTTGTGCAAATCACCATAAACAGGAGGAAAAACAGAGTTAAACAGAAAATGTGAGATAGCTACAATTGTTTTTACCAGTAAAGTCCGGTTTAGGTTTAATTATTTCTGCATAAACAATGAATGCAAGGAAGAAATAAAGTTTTTTAATGAGTCACAGAAATAACTAAAAACCCATTACATATGGATCAAATCAAGTGCCTTACTTCTCACCTCATTTTGCCTGATTTTTGGTTCTTGATGGTGAATTTCCTTTCAATTCACATACCCTGAGAAGCTGTTATTCTTTTCCTTTAAAGTTATTTTTATTGTCACCTCTTACTTCCATGATTGATATAGACTAATAGATTAAAGTGTTAGATCTTGTAGTAGACTTTTTTCCTGCCATTCAGACATTCGTTATTACTCTTGTGTACTGCCTGTCCAGTTGCCTTTTTTTTTTTAAACCTTTCCAGAAAAAAAAAAAAAAAACCAACATGACTATTTAAAATTTGTCAGATGTATGCTGGATCTGGTTAATATTGATTACTAATAGTGACATCTCAGAAGATTTTCATGCACTTTGGTCTACCAAACCATGATGCTTTTCTAAATGAGCACCCAGAATACTGTTTTCTTGCATATGTAAAGCCTATATCTATTTAGACTCGGATTCATCATTGCATGCAGTATACCTGGAAGTTCTTAGCTAAGAATAAAGCACTAGCTTTAACAGAGACCATGCACATTTACGGTAAAATCAAACAAATCCATAGTTACAATGACAGGAATGGATGGCTCCCACTTTTCTTTTGGAGAGGATGATTTAGAACCTGCAATATCTGCTTCTGAAATTACTTAACTTTGTTGCAAACTATAAGCATGATGCAAAAGCTATTACTTTTAATCATCTTTAGCCAGGCTTGCTGTCATGACTGTCCTGTAAAATTCAAAGATCCTCCTTAAATACATTTCCAATTTTACCTCTCTAACATTTGTTTGTATAATCAGCCCATAAGTTAAATCCACCACAGGGTCTTGTTCACTCTCGCTGAATGTTATAAATTTTCAAGCAGATGAAAAGCTTGTCAGATTATTACTATATATTATATATGAATAAACCATATGGTTAGCTTAGAAAAGCACTTAGAAAATCAGAGAACTCTGATTATACAAACTCTGCTAGAATAGGTCTGAAGTAGCCTTTATAATAAATTAAATTAAATAAATTAATATAATAAATTAAATTAAAAATAAATAAATTCCTTGTACTACTTCTTTTTATTTGATCAAAAGTCTCAAGAGAATATATTTTTCTCAGGATATTCAGTAATTTTGGTTTGGACAGAACTGGCAGGTAATACTGCAATATAATCTAAATTGAGGTCAGTGCTTAAGATAACATTTTTGCTTGTTCCATGTAAATGTGCAGAGGAGAGATGGAGAGCTGTACTTTCTGAAGATTTGCTGGAGAAATCATAATGGGTCAGTTTTTTTCTACCTTGTTACTAATCCTTTCATACTTTTGAAATTAATTGGGTGAAAACAAATGTGCATTTTGTGTTTCATTGGTCTACCAGTTATGTGCACTCACACAGATATATGCAGGTTATACTGTAGCTCATTAATGAGGGCAGTCTCAGGAATTCCCACTGAGGCTGAAGACAGGAGTCAGAGCTTTCAGACTCACATACTTGGGTTATATTCCACTCACATTAGACAGACTGCCATTCTTCTAAAACCAAATTTACAGTTTGCTGTTTAAAAGGTATAATTTGCATCAGTTTTGAGAAGGAGTTGGGAAAGGAATCTCTGTTCTTTCTTTAATCATAGCTGAACATAAGATAGCACTGCTGAGTATGCAAGCATGTGGTGTGGCAGAATGTTTTTTATTAACATCCACAGCTATTGTCTGCTGTTCCAGCCCAGCCTGTGGACTGGTTGGTGTTAGACCCTTTCAGGAAAATGCAGTTCCTGGCCCCAGAAATGGAAAACTTCAGAGTGTTTTTGCTTAGCTAAACAAGTACAGTTCAGAGCTGGGTTATCATATTTATCGCTAAAAGATGTATGATGTTTTGCTTGGGATGGAAAAATAAACCAGAAACAAGGTTCAATAAGACAAGGATTTGGAATTCACTAGAGCACAGGCTTTGTACTCTATATTGCATGTTGACATACCCATTTATTCAAAAGAAATGGTGAAGACTATTATACTATACTTATTTCATGGATAGAGACTGTAAAAGATTTTACGTAGCATAATAAGGGTCACAATGTCCTCTATATCCTGAGTAAATTTGAAATTGAGGATACAAATTAAAGTTGGTTTTCTCATTAGGGTAAATTTTACCCAGTTTCCTATGGTGTTCAAATATGAAATTGCACATATATTCTTAGGTATGCATTTTGTACTGCATATATTGCAGTGTTTTATACCCTCTACATATGCTTCTAAAATGTTCAAAAAAATGCTTGTAAAGATGATAGCATGACTGCTTGCATTAGAATGTCTTCATGTAATCCTATAGTTGTAACTGAAAAATGATCTCTGCTTTCACTGAATTTGTTACAAAATGCATGAATATTAATTACTTGTAGCATCTTAAATTTTCCAACGTTAATACAACTCACTAGCAAGTAATTCTCACCTATAGTGATCCAAAGAATTCATAATTACTCCAACCTGCAGAAGATAATCTGGAAATTATTAGTGCAGTGTATAAACCAGTATTATTGTACTCTACTCAGGCACCAGTGTGTCAGACATGCAGTTGGCATTCATGTTATCATAATATCAGTTGCATCCTTCAATGGCATCTCCGCATTGTCTCTTTTTGATTGTTTCTTCTAGCAGTAGCCAAGTTAGTGGCTCTGAGGGCATTGATCTCAAGGGAAGCTGTACTGACATTAACCTACATTGCTCTGGTCTGATATTTGGGAAAATATATTCATTCTCTTAATCTCTTATGGAATCAAGGATTGAATATAAGAATGTCTAACCCTGGAAGAAGAAAACTGGAAAAATGCTTATTATGAAGCTGGGATACAGTAAAGCAGCTCCCTTTTTCTCTCCCAACTATCTTTACAGACATGTTTTCGAACAAAAAAAAAAATTGATTTTCATCTTAAAATTTATTTCAACTTTTTTTAAAAATTACTGTTATCGCATTCCAAAAGCCAGGAATAAATTGTATGTAGTATAGGAATATATTTCATAGGATTTTATAAAATATTAAAATTGTAACCCTACTTGTAGTGTTTTTAAAATATGCTGGCATGGAAGGCAGATTTTTTTCCTAATTAATTTAATTGAAGTATACACATTGTAAAATAGACCTGGAGTTGAAAGGGATTGTAGCAAAATAGATCCGTCACTATATCCAGATCTGAGCTGAACTTCATCAGGGTTGCTATTGCCAGTCCAAATGGCTGTCTAAGATTTGTTTTCTTCCCATTAATAACATGGAAAAGATTTTCTGAAATTACATATGTTTTCCAAGATTAAGTTTTTGGTGGTTTTTAGCAAAAGTCCTTTTTTTTTTTTTTTTTCAAAACAGTCTCCATTCTGTGTGAAGTTTTCTTTTCTGTTAACTAGCAGTTTCTGACTTTGAAATATTTGATTTAAAAAATAAAAGGCCATGGTTCAGACTTGCTCTGCAGTAGAAGGAATAACACCAAGAGTTTTTGAGAAGCTGTGGACGGGTGGAGCAGCTTCACCACCATGGCCCACAGGATGACTTGTGGTGCCAGGGAGTGGGAAGAGGGGGGAGAGAGAAGGTAGACCAGCTTTAGTAGCCCTCCTTACTGATCCTCCTAGCAAAAGACAGCATTAACAGGTTAGTTCATGTGACAGAAGAAAGACTATCCTGCCTCACAGATGCATGCAGGTGGCTTGAGTGGTGCAATGGCTATACCTGCACCAGCACTAGGTCATCTGGTGGGGGACCAGCCAGGCTAAAACCAAAGCTGTATTTCCCAGTAGAGCTTCTGAGAGAGTATGGGTCCTGTTAGACGATCCAAGCCCAACTACAACCAGCATTTCAGGCTCTCTCCAGCTTTTGGACACCTGGTTCCACTTGACAGCAGCCAGCCAGCTTTGACTGACACCGTTGAGAGGTACAGGAGGAACTGTGGCCCTTGGCGGAGAGAGTGGGAGGTGGATGCTGTGGTCAGGGAATGCGGGGCAGAAGTGCCTGAGCCAGTCGCACAGAGTGAGACAGACGTAGCTGGCCTGTGCCACAGCTAACCACAGCCTGACTCCAGGACCTCTGGAACAGTAAATAAGAGACACACCATCCTTCAGCCAATATTTCTGTTTATTTGTTTCCAATTTCTGCTTTAAACTGTTTCATTTCTGAGTAGATTTGGAAACATGTCCTTTGAGACACTAATGCACAAAGACTGTGTGAATCTAGATTTTTCTCATAGGCTTTAAGGAAAAATATTAATTTTCTTTATCTGTTAGAATTACCATGGTGATTTATCAATTCTCTATAAAATAATTGGCTGTAAACAAGAATGAAAGACAATGTTAGCCAGAACTCCATTTCTATTAATTAAAGATTTGGAAAACATCTTTAAAAAAATCTTAGCTTGCAGAAAATATCAGCCTGGACAGCAGCTCAGCAAAAGGGCAGATTGCTATTAGCATGACAATAAAGGAAACTATTATTGGTTGAAAAGCAACATATAAATTTCTCTACCATTTTAAAGGTCAGTCATTACTCGTATTTTTAAAGGCAAACATCCTAGAAAAATACCTAAATTAATACTTTGTGATTAGCTTCGGTTGAACTGAAGTATTAAAACTTTGCTTTTCAGTTTCTATTTGAAATGTATGAGGCGTTTTCCAAAAGTATTTTTCTAATTTATGCACACACACACACACTCACACAGACAGATCCTGGTAGCTTCACAAAACCTCAAAACAGTGTAATCAAATGGCCTTAAAACTTCTGATTTGCAGGATTGTCTTTTAGGAGGTTTTGTTTGTTTGTTTTGCTTCACTGCCTGCACAACGTGTCATTGACTCTCGCTGCTTAAAATTAAACTGCAATCAGCATTCGCTCAGTTGACCATCTGCAACAAGTTACCATGTGGTCTCTATTCCGTGAGCTCTGTCATCTCTGTGTTGTCATTAACAGAAACAGGATCAGAGTTAGCTGATGAAAGACCTTTTATTTGCACAGCCAATATAGCTAAAATACAGGTAAAATTCTTTGTTGAGTGGAATTTCTCTACTGTATATCATCCAGAAGAGACAAACCAAAACTTAAGCACCAGATCTAAGCAAGTGTTGGGAAAATACCCAAGCACCGGATGAGACATGGAAGGGAAAAAGAAAGTTTTAGGGTTCAAAGTAACTGCAGATGTGGTGTGTCTCAGTGCTATTTCAAGATTGCTAATGTCCTGTTTTCACACAAAGCTCTGCTGATAAACGTGTGAAGGAATCATTCATGGGGAGGCTTCAGCTTGTGCAAGTTTCCTGAAGTCAGGAAACCCAGATTAATCCAGATTCATCCAGCTTTAGACTGAGGGAATTACTTCAACTTCAGTGCAGAGGAAAATTCTCCATCCAAGCACAAGGGAAACAGTGTTAAATTTAATTGTATAAATGGTGCTTTCTTTCTGTTTCTGTCCTTTGATGAGCAATGTGGTGATTATAGTGCTGTTTGCCCAGATGCCCACAGTTATTTTGCTGATTCTTGTTGGTAGTCAGTTGGTTCACTGTAAGTAACTGGGGAAAAAAAAATCTGCTGGCACCACAGCAAAAGGGCCTACATCAGCCATGTATAATTCAGGTGGGAACTTAAAAGTTTTCTAACTGTAAGAGCAGTAGATTCTGGTGCAACTGTCCAGTGACAGTGAAAAACCTTTAGTAGTTTTAGTGTAAAATCACAGAAATGTATGAATTGGATTATGTGATAGAAAGTAACTGAGATTTTTTCATCAAATTAACAAGTCCTACATGAAGATCAGAAGCTTGAATTTCATCAACTGGGAAAAGAGAGTAAGTGGAAATGTTCAGATATAGCCTGAGGTGGTAAAAATGATAGACAAGGAAGATGATTTGAAACTGTACATTTTTAATTTATGAAGTGTGTCTGAATGATCGTGTGTGAGTAGAGAGAAGGGAAAAAACACGAATTGCTGTACCGGAGACCAGAAGTAAGAGATTCTAATTACTGAGCTTTATAAAAATACGGATAAAAGCCACACATAGGAATAATAGTTCAGGCATGGGAAACAGTATAGCATGTAATGACAAAATTCAGACCACAGCAGGAAGAAGGAGCAATCCAAAAGAAGAGTGGGGGAGGAATTAATAGCAGTAAGGAAGACACATAGCATTGTGGAGAATAACAGAAAAAAAAGAGAAAGCTGCATGTTTTCCCATTCCAAATTCTAGTTTCTTTAATATAGCCTTCAACAGAAGATTGGGGAATCCTCACCACAGAGGTTAAAGATCAAGTAGTGTGAATAAATTGACTTGTCTAAGGAAAATGAGCAACAGGAGATCATCAGAGCATGGAAGAGAGTGAAAGAAGGACTAAGACCTACGAAGAATGACCTGAGATGTAAGAGGACATCCAGGAATGGATGTTGCTTCTAAACCCATAAATAAGATGTTGAACCACCAGTTGCTCACACAATCATTTTCTGGAAGGAAAACAGAATTTTCAGTTTATCTCTGTTATACAGAGATGTAAGTGTACATTTAATTTGTAATCTCTAGTATTCATAGATTATGTCTTCTCCTTAGTAAGGTCTGAGGGACACAGCCTCAGCTGGTGAAAATCATCATATTTTCATGTCAGAGCACAGAATAAATGAAAGTTAAGCCCTGAACATTTATGGTGGTTTAATGATAGCTAATACACAAGCATGATATGCCAAAACTAAATATAAATTAGAGCGCAGCCTGACTTGTAAAACTCCATTACTGAACTAAAGCCGCCTCCGAGGTAAATCATCTGGAGCCCGTGGCGAGCTTGGTCTGCTGGAGAAAGTCCTTGCTTTCATTTACACCTCTGAAACACCATTAACAAAGCCAGATTTTGGCCCACATGCTACTTTAAACAGAACTCAAGGGCAGTAAAAAAGCCAGACATTTATATCATTAAAAAGAATCCTGCTGAGGGGACCAGTCTGTTTTGGTTGCTACTGTATAGTGCCAATGGCTGTCACTGTATCAGCTGCTAGAGAGAAAAGTTTGTTCCTGTAGGACTTTCTGCGATAGAGTTTGACATGGTTTCATTTAAATAACTCTGGGTACTATGTCTGCAACTTTAGATCATTGAGTAAAGATAATAAAAGGGAGCAGCGGAGAACTCCATACTATATTGTCTAAGAAGAAGTATAACCAAAGGCAACAAAAACTTTCCCTTTGGCAGTTATTTTTTCCCCTTTTACTCCATGAAACATGAGAACTTTTATTACATAAAACTGTGCTTTCTTGTGAATTTTTCCTTTAGGCTTGCCAATGAGAGATGATGATTTAATTCTTTCCAGATATTCAGCTGATTTAATATAATTTCTTTCATGTGGAACAGAACGGGATAAATGGGCACAGGTCCTAGAATATCTATTCTTTTTCACAAATCCTTAAGGGTACATTTCATGGAATCACAACATATTTCTGGCATTCAATTCTTGCACTAATTACATAGTGTTTGGTTATAAGGCTGTTTATTGAAGATCATATGGTGTTTGTCCTGTGTGCTTAGCCCTGGATTTTTGCTTTGTTTTAATGGACAAAGATGTATGCTTGAATTGAAAATGCTGTTTAAAACAGACATATTTGAATAACAAAACCCCTTGACCAGGTTCTCTAGACACAGCTGTTACTATTGCAAACGCAGAAGCTTTCATGTACCTCATCCCATTTCATTTCTCCTGGATTATTTCCAGAATAGCTTGAAGCATTGATTATGGTTAAAAGCTTCTTTTTTCTCTAACTAAAACCAGTTTTGTGAAAGTCTTCATTTCGTAATCTCTTTTATTCACTATTGTGCCTCTTCCTCTGCCCTGTGTCTTATGTGTATGCAGTACGTTTCTTTTGTGTGCTACACATATATTTAATTGGAAAATAACATACTGAAATGAGCATAAGTATCACTCAATCATGTGCTATTGACACAAAGAACAACCCTACCACTGTGAGATTCTGGCGAGAAGATGTGTAGATGTGGAAAGGGAATGCATGATCCAGACAACTTTTTTTTTCCTTAACTAGATTATGTATTGAAATAAAAATGCCGTTGTGTTAAGGTTGAGCCAAAAAGCAATACTGTGGGTAGAGGGGTTTGATACGAGAGCTATTGAGTCCTTTCTTCTCAACTTTCCCTCCTGTTTGTCACTGAAATCCAGCCCTCAAAATCTCTTTTTTGCACTGTTTTAGATATTGTTATAGTAGAAAAGGACTTAAGAAATTCACACAATTTTCCTTTCATGCCTTTCTTTCCCCTTCATTTTTTAATAGGAACCCATAAGGTTACTCTCACTGTCTGGGAATGACTCCTTCACTGACTTCATAGTGCAGGCTGAGGGAACAGCTGAATTTTGTCGCTATTGCTGTCAAGGCCATTTCAAAACAGTGCTGCTGTTTTCACTGTCGATTTGTTGACCGGAATCCTTTTGGGACCAAAGTAACCCAATCTATCCATGTAATAAGCAATTCACTCTTAGATTTCTGGAACCCCAAAGGATGTAAGATCAGATGTTTATCTGCCATAAAAAAAAAAAAACAAACCCTGAAAAAAGTTTATCTGGAAAGGTAACCTGTTCTCCAGTAAAAAAATTCCTGCAAGTTGGATTTCTGATATTCTGCGATCTGAACTTAAATTTTAATTTGGTCCATATTAATCAAGATTAAATATCCAGCAGTCTACCTGTCGTGAATTTACAAAGCCATCCCATTTACAAGACTAAAGATGTCAAAGATTTTATGATTAACCAGTGTTGGGACAGTACTTAAAACTTCTTTAAACATGGTTTCTATAACCATCCAATGTTGACTTTTCTCCTTCAGTGCGGGCACTCCTTTTTCTGGTGTTCCTAGAAAAAATGAGGACTTTTTCATTGCATGATGTTAAATGAAGGTTAGCAAGAAGCAAAACTTTGCTTTTGAGCTTGTAGTACATCTGAGCCACTATTCAACACCTGAAAGTATTTAAGAGGCTATAGCACTTCCGAAAAACCCAACAAGTTAAAGGGCCACTGGAAATTAGTAGACCACAGATCTTATATCAGCCATTGTCTGAAACATTAGCTGATAAAACTAAGCACATGGAGAAGCATCTGGTTTACAAGATAAAGGTTAAGCCTGAGAACATGTGCCTCTTCATGTGGTTTCCAACAAATCTTTACAGAAATTCATGGTTGTGGCATATTACCATATTCCTTCTGGAATTCATTCTAAAATGCAACTCCACATCAGCATGAAGCAGCGTACAAAATATAGTAATGCATCATCTGAAGGAAGCTCGTGGGTGTTATTTTCACATTGGCACAGTTTCTTTGTGTTTGGACAGGGCTTAAATGTTGGATTATGTATTAATCACAGCACTTTAGACAGCATTACAATTATTAAGCACTTACTATTAGCTGTTGCTGTCCTGTCAGTTCCCAAAAGAAGCAATGCTAGACTATGCTGAGGTGTTATCTCAGGTTTTAGGAAAGACCACAGCACTGCTACAAGAAGCATTGTGGACCAGTAGTTTCCAAGCTTCCAGGCTTTCAGTTTTCCTCCCAAAAAGCATCTAAGCTCTTTGTGTCTCCTTCCCCCTTCTTTTACTCTCATGCAAAGGGGTGGCCAGAAAGGCATCTCTCAAGCTTCCTTCTTTTCCAAATTAATCTTATTTTTCCTTCTTCCTCTTTTACACCCCCATCCCAAATTCCTTCTCTTCCCTCCCTAGTCTTCTTTTTCACAT